>NW_003852440.1:10978344-11008177 GCF_000181295.1 Otolemur garnettii | reverse complement strand
AGGCAAGCAGACAGCCCTCAGAATGGGAGAAGATTTTCACAGGTTATGTCTCTGACAAAGGTTTAATAACCAGAATCCATAGAGAACTTAAACATATTAGCAAGAAGAGAATGAGTGATCCCATCTCAGGGTGGGCAAGAGACTTGAAGAGAAATTTCTCTAAAGAAGATCGGCGCACGGCCTACAGATTTATACAGAAATGCTCTCCATCTTTAATCACCAGAGAAATGCAGATCAAAACTACTTTGAGATATCACCTAACTCCAGTGAGATTAGCCTATATCACTAAATCCCAAAACCAGAGATGCTGGTGTGGATGTGGAGAAAAGGGAACACTTCTACACTGCTGGTGGAAATGTAAACTAATACATTCTTTTTGGAAAAATATCTGGAGAACACTTAGAGAACTAAAAATAGACCTGCCATTTGATCCTGCAATTCCCTTATTAGGTATATACCTAGAAGACCAAAAACCACATTACAACAAAAATATTTGTATCATAATGTCTATTGCAGCCCAATTCATAATTGCCAGGTCATGGAAGAAGCCCAAGTGCCCTTCGATCCATGAATGGCTCAATAAACTGTGTTATACGTACACCATGGAATACTATGCAGCCATAAAGAAAGATGGAGACTTTACATCCTTCATGTTCACATGGATATAGCTGGAAAGTGTTCTTCTTAGCAGAGTATCTCAAGAATGGAAGAAAAAGTATCCAATGTACACAACCCTATTATGAAACTAATTTATAGATTTCATATGGAAGGTATAGCCTAATTATCACCTAAGAATGTGGGAAGGGGGAGGGAAGTGGGGTGACTGGGGGGAGGGTTAATGGAGGGATCTCTTCTATGGTTTATCTTACAAGGATACAAGTGAATCTTTCTAAGAGTAGAATATGAATGTCTTACCACAATAACTGAGAAAATGACACAAAGGCTAAGTTAACCAGTTTGATGAAAATATTTTAAATTATATATGAAAACACCACAATGTACCCCATGATTGCATTAATGTACATAGCTATCATTTAATAAAAAAAAATAAAAAGAATAAAAACTATAGAAATGAATGGGGGCAGATGTGCGCCCAGCAGAAACAATAATAGAAACAACAATTTTTAAAAAAATTGCTTAAGATGGGACACAACACAATTAGATCCCTGACTCTGATTTTCAAAGTAAAATTTAAAACAGTTCTAATTGAAAACAGTTCTAAACCTTGATGTCTCTGCTTTGGCTAGAGGACTTCCTTAAGTTACATGGCAAGTGATGACACACAGGCAATGTATTTTCTAACTCATTTTCATGATAATGTCCTTTTTTTCACTTTCCAGTGTTTCTTAAAGTGTGACTTGTTTTAAAATTCTTGCTTTGCTGGGCATAGCGGCTCACCCCATAATCCTAGCCCTATGGGAGGCTGAGGCAGGAGGATCACTTGAGCTCAGGAGTTCAAGACTTGTCTGAGGATGAGTAAGACCCTGTCTCTACAAAAAATAAAAAATCCAGATGGGCAGTGTGCCAGGCGCCTGTAGTCCCAGCAACTCAGGAGGCTAAGGCAAGAGGATACCTACCACACAGGAGTCTGAGGTTGCAGCAAGCTATGATGACTCCACAGAACTCTACTCAGGGCACAGGATAAGACTCTGTCTCAACAAAAACAAAACAAAACAAAACAAAATCTTGCTTCACAGCTCTTATTTCCAGCATGATAGAAGATGGAGTTCAACAAATCCTCTCCCCAGTAAAGTTATAATAAATTAGAACAAAATTGTCAAAAATGGCAGTTTCAACACTGGAAACAGACCAAGGGCACACAGCAAACTGCTGACCTGAGGTGAGAGCAGCGTGAGTCTCTGGGGTTCTCACACACAACTGTTCCACCACTTTCAGTGTGGCCGTGCTCCTTCACACAGGGCAAGGCAGACCTCCTTGACTCTCTACTGCAGCTTCCAAAAAATGTAGGCCCTGCTGACAAGCTGACATCACCTGTGAGACCTGGGCTGGAACAGCACTCTACAAAACTGTAACATAATAAGTTTGTTGTTTTAATCACTAACTTTCTGGTAATTTATTATGGTAGCAAGAGGAAACTGATGCAAAGTCCACTTTATATGTAGATATATTTTACTTTGATTTTTTAAAATTGTAACATGTTTCTTGAACAACATGGGTTGAACTGTGCAGGTCCACTTATGCAAACTTGGATCAAAAATACAGTACTTAGGGGATTTGAAGCCTGCATATAGGGAAGGTTGACTTTTCTATATGGGCTCTGCAGGGCTCACTCCCAGGGTTGAGTTTTCTGGGATTTCAGGATACCTGCAGATCCTGCAGCTAATCCCCCTTTTACAAGGAGAGACAATTGGATTTTTTTCAGTCTTGATTCTGCATTTACTAGTCACACATCAAAACACTTATGGGCCTCTGGTGTTCTAACACCTCCTTGCATTCTTTACTTGCACAGAGCAAACGCACAGAGAAACACTTTCTGAAGTTCAAGCATCATAATAATGATACCCACTTCAAGTGAACATTTTTCAAACATGGAATATGTAAAGTAGAAAGTGTTAGCTAAAGTAGATATTAAGCCCTTCCTCCCAGCAACTAACTAACTGGAGCCCCTCCCTAAAACTGAGTTGCTGGCCATGAGAAAGGTTAGCCAGGCCTTATCATGTTCCCTGCCTTCATGAAGATATCCTTTGTGACTCAGTAACAGGCCTAAGGCTCTGCAAAACCTACCTTCAGGTCCTCAATATACACAACAAACCACTTGGGTCTGGTCTCGTGTCCTGTAGTTTGTCTCTGATTAACAGACCCTTCTCTTTACTCAGCATTCCTTTTCCTAGACTCCTGATCTATTAGATAGAGCCTCTCTTTTAGTCAATTCTCAGTCAAAGATCTTTAAACCCACCTATAACCTGTGGGCAACCACTTTGAGATGTCCCATCTTTTCAGGCCACACCAATGTATGCCTCTCTCATACTGATTTTTCACTTTACCTGTAATTCCTGTTTCCCTGAATGTATAAAATCAAACTGTAAACCCATTACAGGGAGTCCACTTCCTCAAGGCTTCTTGGGTCTGGCTCTGGGTCATGGTCCTCAAATTTTGGCTCAGAATAAGCCTCTCTAAATTATTTCACAGAATATGGTTTTTTTCTATGAACAAAAGTAAGAACTCTTAGCCCCTTTCCCACTCCCCAGAAGTAACTACTCAATATTTTTCTACATATCCTACTATTTCCTCTTCATGTAAAAGCATATGTGTATATTACCTTTGAGGGGATAAAAAAGCATGTGTGCCTATTGGAATACATATGTACAAAGTGTAAATAATTCTTATTTACTTATTTTAAGTAACAAATAATAATTGGGTCTACTTTTAGGATACAATGTGATGTCTCCATCTATGTATAGGTATACTTTAAAACAAACTTATTTATCTTGTATTGGCATTTTCACCTGTATTTCTAATTTATGAAAAGTATATTAATCTAAAACTATGTCAATGTTGTCAAACAGCATGTAGCATGAAACGTTGAATTTTGGGTCTAATGCTCTGCATTAGGGTTATTGGTGTGAATCAAAACTGAGCTCCCACACACTTAACACTGGAGGGTGGGCCAGGCCAAAGTCTGCTTACAAAAGGGCGCCTTCAGGACAGAATTAATTCTGGAAAGAGAAAGAGTTAGAAACACCTACAAAGAAATCTATAGCAAGTGGTGAAGAAAGGCTTGTTTTTTCTTATTTTTTTATTAAATCATAGCTGTGTACATTAATGCAATTATGGGGTACAACATAGCGGTTTTATATACAATTTGAAATACTTTCATCAAACTGGTTAGCATAGTCTTCACCACATGTTCTTATGTTATTGTGTTACATGTTCTTATGTTATTGTGTTACATGTTGTGTATGTTATGTGTGTAACATGTTCACATGTTATTGTGTTAAGACATTTATATTCTACACTTAGTAAATTTAACATGTACCCTGGCAAAATGCACCATTGGTGTGGTCCCACCAATTTCCCTCCCTCCACCCATCTTCTCCTCTCCCCTACCCCTCCTCTTTCCCCTTCATCCTGGGCTGTAGTTAGGTTATAGCTTTCATATGGAAGTGTGGGTGGTTATAAATTGGTTTCATAGTAGGACTGAGTATATTGGATATACTTTTTCTTCCTATCTTTTTCTTTCATTCTTGCAATACTTTGCTGTGAAGAATATGTTTCAGCTCCATCCATGTAAACATAAGACGTAAAGTCTCCATCTTTTTTTAAGGCTGCATAATATTTCACATATACCACAATTTATTAATCCATTCGCAGGTCAATGGGCACTTGGGCTTCTTCCATGGCTTAGCAATTATGAATTGCCTGCAATAAACATTCTGGTGCAAATATCTTTGTTATAAAGTGATTTTTGGTTTTCTGGATATATACCTAGTAGAGGGATTGCAGGATGGAAAGGCAGGTCTATGTTTAGATCCCTAAGTCACCTCCAAACATCTTTCCAAAAGGAACATATTAGTTTGCATTCCCATCAGCAGTGCAGAAGTGTTGCCTTTTCTCCACATCCATGCCAACATCTATGATTTGGGGACTTTGTGATGTGGGCTACTCTTACTGGTGTTAGATGATATCTCAAAGTGGTTTTGATTTGCATTTCTCTGATGATTAACAATGATGAGCATTTTTTCATATGTCTGTAGGCCACGCACCTGTCTTCTTCAGAAAAGTGTCTATTCAAGTCCCTTGCCCACACTAAGATGCAATCACTTGTTCTTTTCTTGCTAATACATTTGAGTTCTCTGTGGATTCTGATTATTAAACCTTTGTCAGAGATATAAACTGCAAATATTTTCTCCCATTCTGAGGGCTATCTGCTTGCTTTATCTACTGTGTTCTTGGCTGTGCAGAAGCTTTTTAGTTTGATCAGATCCCAGTAATGTATTTTTCATGTTGCTTCAATTGCCCAGGAGCTCCTCCTCATAAAATATTCACCCAGGCCAATTTCTTCAAGTATTTTCCCTGCATTTTCTTCTACTATTTTTATAGTTTCATGTCTTAAGTTTAAATCTTTAATCCAGTGAAAGTCTATCTTTGTTAATGGTGAAAGGTGTGGGTCCAGTTTCAGTCTTCTGTAGGTCACCCACCAGCTCACCCAGCAACATTTGTTAAACAGGGAATCTTTTCCTCACTGATTATTTTTAATTGGCTTATCAAAGATCATATAACAATAAGTAGCTGAGCTCATCTCTTTTGTTCTTCATTCTGTTCCATACATCTACCTCTCTGTTTATGTGCCAGGACCATGCTGTTTTGATCACTATCAATTTATATTATAGTCTGAAATCTGGTAGCATGATTTCTCCTGATTTGTTTTTATTTCTGAGTAATGTCTTGGCTAATCAGGTTTTTTCCATATAAAATGAAGTATTATTTTTTGAGGTCTTTAAGGCATGACAATGGTGCTTTAATAGGGATTGCATATTGCTTTGGGTAGTATGGACATTTGAACAATGTTGATTCTTCCCAGCCATGAGCATCGTATGTTTTTCCATTTGTTGACATCTTTAGCTATTTCTTTTCTCAGAATTTCATTGTTCTCTTTATAGAGATCGTTCATGTCCTTTGTGAGGTAAATGCCCAAATATTTCATCTTCTTTGGCACTACTATAAAAGGAATAGTGTCCTTGACTGTTTTTTCAGTTTGACTATTGTTGGTATATATGAAGGCTACAGATTTGTGAGTATTGATTTTGTAACCTGAGACACTGCTGTATTCCTTGATCATTTCTAAGAGTTTTGTACTTGAATCCCTGTATGCAGATACACAAACATATCACCTGTGAACAATGAAAGTTTGATCTCCTCTGTTCCTATTTGGATACCCTTGATCTCCTTCTCTTGCTGATTGCAATGTCTAAGACTTCCATTACAATGTTAAAAAGCAGTGGACACAATGGGCAACCTTGCCTGGTTCCTAATTTGAATGGAAATGATTTCAATTTAACTCCATTCAATGCAATATTGGCTGAGGGTTTGCTTCAGATATCCTCTATCAGTTTAAGAAATGTCCCTTCTATACCTATTTTCTTAAGTGTTCTGATCATAAAAGGATTCTGGATGTTACCAAAAGCTTTTTCTGCATCAATTGAGAGAATCATATGGTCTTTGTTTTTTATTTTGTTTATGTGATATATTATATTTATATATTTACATATATTAAACCATCCTTGAGACCCTAAGATAAAACCAACTTGGTCATGGTATATAATTTGTTTGATGTGATGCTGGATTCTGTTTTCTAGGATCTTACTGAATATTTTTGCATCTATGTTCACTAAATATATTGATCTATAGTTTTCTTTTCTTGTTGGGTCTTTTCCAGGTTTGGGGATAAGGGTGATATTTGCTTTCTAGAATGTGTTGGGAAGCATTCCTTCTTTTTCAATGTTTTGGAAAAGTTATGTAATATAGGTACTAGTTCCTTTTTAAAGCTTTGGTAGAATTCTGATGTGAAGCCATCTGGTCCTGGACTCTTCTTTTTTGGGAGATTTTGTATAGTTGATGCTATTTCAGTACTTGATATAGGTCTGTTCAACATTTCTAATTATTTCTGGGTAAGTCGAGGAAGGTGGCAGGCTTCCAGGTGTTGGTTAATTTCTTTCAGGTTTTCGTATTTCTGAGAACAGAGTTTTTTGTAGTATTCATTAAGAATTTTTTGAATTTCTGAGGTATCTATTGTTATTTCACCTTTGTCATTTCTGATTGATGAAATTAGGGATTTTAATTTTCTTTTTCTGGTTAGGCTAGCCAAGGGCTTATCAACTTTGTTAAACTTTTCAAAAAACCAGCTTTTTGATTCATTGATCTCTTGAATAATTCTTTTGTTTTTGATTTCATTAACTCAGCTCTACTTTTGGTTATTTCTTTTCTTCTGCTGGGTTTGGAGTTGGAGGGTTCTTCCTTTTCCAGTTTCTTGAGATGTCACATTAAGTTGTTGACTTCCTCTCTTTCCATTCTCTTAAGGAAGGCTTGCAGTGCTATAAATTTCCCTCTTAGGACTGCCTTTGCAGTATCCCACAGGTTCTGATAATTTGTGCCTTCATTATCATTCTGTTCCAAAAACTTGGTAATTTCCTTCTTAATCTCATCTTTGGCCCCGATATCTTTTAGCATAAGGTTATTTAGTTTCTGTGTTTTTGTATGAATATGTAGATTCCTATTATCGGTGAGTTCAATTCTGTGATTATCTAAGAAAATACAAGGAATAATTTCTATTGTTTTAAATTTGCTGAAGTTAGCCTTGTGACCTAAGATGTGATCAGTTTTAGAGGATGTTCCATGGGCTGATGAGAAGAATGTGTATTCAATTTTGCTAAGATTAAATGTTCTGTAGGTGCCTATTAAATTCAATTGTTGTATGGTGAAGTTTAAGTCCAAAATTTCTTTGCTTAATTTCTTACTGGAGGATCTATCCAACACTGCCAAAGGGGTGTTAAAATCTCCAGCTATTATACTGCTAAAAGATATTAAATTGTTCATGTCTGTTAGGATCTCTCTTATAAATTGAGGAGCACTTTGGTTGGGTGCATAAATGTTAATAATTGATATCTCATCATGTTGAGTGTTTCCCTTAACAAATATGAAGTGACCATCATTGTCTTTCCTTGCTTTTGTTGGTTTAAAGCTTAATGTATCTGCAAAAAAAAAAATTGCAACCCCTGCTTTTTTTGGTTTTCTGTTTGCCTGGATTATGGATGTTCATCCCTTCATCCTGAGTCTATATTTATCCTTTAAGGTAAGATGAGATTCTTGTATACATCAGATATCTGGCCTGAGTTTTTGTATCCAGTCAACCTGTGCCTCTTTAGTGGACAATTTAAGCCATTTATGTTAATTGAGAGTATTGATAAGCCTGGTTGTCAAGTTTTTCAAAAGACCATTGAACATTTTTAATCCTTTTGCCACTGTGGAAGTTGGGTTTTGATCAATAATTTCTGATTGAGTTTACTTTATTGGTACAGCATTGTGCTGGTCATTATGGAGGATGGGTCTGAGAATATCTTGAAGAGCTGGTTTAGTTATGGCAAATTTCTTCAATCTATGAATATCACTAAAGTATTTGATTTCTCCATCATAAATGAAACTCAGTTTAGCTGGATACAGAATACTGGGCTGAAAATTATTTTGTTTCAAGAGACTGAAGTTTGATGACCATCCTCTTCTGGCTTGCAAAGTTTCGTCAGAAAGATCTGTAGTCATCATAATATTCTTCCCCTTGTAGGTTATGATTTTCTTACATCTGGCTGCTTGCAGGATTTTCCCTTTCATATTAACTTTGGCAAAGCTAATTACAATGTGTCTAGGGGATGCTTTATTTGGATTGAGTAGTACTGGGGTTCTGAAACTGTCTGCTCTCTGAATTTCCAAATATTTTGCCATGTTTGGAAAGTTTTCAGATCATTCAGATCATTCTCATCACCTTCAGGAATTCCAATAAGGTGAATATTTGCTTTTTTGAAGTGGTCCCACAAGTCTCTCAGGGAATGATCCATCTCTGATCTCCATTTCTCTTCACTTTGAGCATTTGGGAGCATTCAAAAGCTTTGTCTTCAATGTCCAAGATCCTTTCTTCAGCCTGCTGCATCCTATTACTGAGGCATTCTACCGTATTTCTTAGGCCTTTGAGGGATGCAAATTCTTGCCTCAATTTGTCAAAATCTTTGGTGATTTTATCTTTGAATTCATTGAATTCTTGAAACACATTTTGAATTGCTCCTTGAACTTGAACTAATTCCAGTTTTACTTCAATTCTGTTAATCTGATTTGCTATCCAAATTCTGAAATCAATTTCTGACATCTCGGTCATTTGTTTATGAATGGGAACTTCCCTTGCATCTCCTTTGTCATATCTTGGGGCAGTTGATCTACTCTGGTTATTCATGTTGCCTGAGTTTTTCCACTGATTCCACACCATTGTTATTTTTCACCATTTGTTTAGAGAGGTTGGTAAGGTGGAATTAAATTGAGGGCTCCTGAAGATGTAGGTAACCAGCCCTTTACCAGAGTGCTGGGACCAGTGACTGTGGCTTTACTCCCACAGCTTTACCAAGGTCCCATTCAGTACTACAGCCTGAGACTCTGGGGACCCACTTGGTATGTTGGAGCCAGATGGGTCTGTCTTGTATTTAACTAAACTCTGACCAATCCTAGTGAATCAGTGACTTTGGGTTGAAATCTCAGCTGTGGAGGGATACAAGTAATTAAGATGCCCTGTCCCCCACTGGCAATAACTGGGAGAGAAGAATCAAACCCTCCCTCTACAACACAACCAGGGTATAACCTTGGAGAGTCCCAGGGTGATTGGCCCAGATCAGGAGTTCTAAACCAATTGTCCCAGTCAGCACAAACATAGATCAAGTGGGAAAGTTCTCCAGCAACTGGACACCAGGGTTCCACTGACAGCTCAAGTGTGACTCCATGGAGTCAGAAAGGCCAGCCCAGCAAAAAAATTATTCCAGGGGTCTGGTGCCTCTTTTCCCACTTTGCATCACTGTCACCCCTAGTCACTGGTTACCCTGCAGGGCTGCAGCCCAGCTCTCTCTAATACTCAAGTACACCAAGTATTTGCACCTAAGTCAAAGAGGAGACAATGCCTCCCTGACTGGGCACTCTCATTGTTCAACCTGCAGGTGGGAAGAGTTCAGGTCTGATTCCCTTCTATGATCATTGGCAACTGGGAAGTGTTCCACCTGTGTCTGTACCTAGCTGGGGTTACCATGGAGGAGTGTGGTTCTCTCCCTCAAAGACCATGCCACACTCCATCTCTAGAACCTGTGCAGGAGTTTGTGTTCCACAGAATTGGGGAGGTGTCTCTCTCAAATTCAACCCCATTGGGAGGGACTGTGGGGCAACCACCACTGTCAGGGATGGTGCTGTCACTCTCAGGTGTGTTGCCACTGGTCTGGGGTACTACTGTGGGTAGACACAGGAGCCGGCCAGGGAAGTTGGAAAGCATTGCCACTGGCCAGTTGGGTCACAGGTGCCAGGCGAAGAGCAGGGTTATAGGAGCCAGGTAGGCAGCCAGAGGGCAGAGGGCAGAGCTGCTGGCGCAGGTTGCAGAAGTTGGGCAGAGAGCTTCAAGGCACTGCTGGAGTTGCAGAAGCCTGGTGGGGAGCCAGAGGGCAGAGCCATGGTCCCCAGTGGTCAGTGGCATCGGTCTCACACTATGCTCTTTCCAACACAAGGCAAGTCTCTCTCCCCTTGCGACTCCCCGCCTTTGAAATTTGTTTCCTTGGAGTCCCAGCTTCCCTCAGCAGGGATGATGTGAACCTATCAATCCTCTCTCTCAGCTCAGCTCTCAATCTTCCACTTTATTGGATTGGTTCTGGCTATTATTTCTCCCTCTGGACGGGAGCCTCTGCTGAAAGCTAGCTTCAGTCGGCCATCTTAAGAAAGGCAATTTTGAGTTTGCATAGAATCTATCACAATAGTTTACCTAAGCTGGCCTATAGGGAGTCCTATCTGCACACCCCAGCTACAGGGGTATATAAATTAAAATGTAAATAGCTATTTTTACTCCATACTATGTAAGGCATGAGTGTGCAAGCCAATTCCTCTTTACTAACCCTTAAATTAAACAACACAGAGGCAAGAAAAAATTTTTTCCAGTTCAGCACAGAGCATGGCATGGGTTCAAGTACATTTAATGTTGCAGAAGTATAGCAATAATGTTGGCATTTAGGCAAATTTTTGGCATACTGAGGTCTCTGCAGAGGTGTGTGATGGTGGGGGAGTGGTGGGGGTGTTCTGGGCAGTGGAGAACATCCACGGAGTGCACAGGAACACCACAACGGGGACATAGGACTCTCAGAAGAAAGTGCCTCCAAAGACATCTGGTGCAGGATAGGGTGTCCCAGCACAGGGGGTCCTACAGACTGGCATGAGTGGAAAATGGGGCTAGGAAGGAGAGAGACAAACTTGACTTTTGCTTGGCAGAGCAATTGAAAACTACTAAGAAATCACTGGATGCCATGCTGATGCCAGAAAGAGTGTGAAACCACCCTTACAAATTGATGCAGGGGTGCAAGGGGAGAACTAGAGTAAGGGCCCCCAGAAGTCCTCAGAGGAGCAGGTTTCCAAAATAATGATGATATCAGCCATTGTCCCCTCATTTGCGTGATAATAATCACTGTTCCTTCTGTCTGCCTTTTTATCTTGGGGTTATGAAGAGTTGTTTGTATAGAACATTACCTGTTTGGAGCCTCGGGGTAGGTCCTGAATTATCTTCCAGATTCTGCATTCCAGTAACTGATTCGCCCAGACAGCAGACACCACCAAAGGACTGGCAGCTTCCTTCTGAAACCAGCCAATTAGCAGATGCTAATCGTCTAATCTGCCCACCAAACTGTCTTTAAAAACCCTGTCCCCCCAGTTCTCAGACAGGTGGATTTGAGAGAGCTCTTCCCCATGCGTAGGCTCAGCAGAATAATCTGAGTGATGACCCCACTGTGTCTGGGTATTGGCTTCCTCTGAGGCAGCAGGCAGATGACCCTGGCTAAGTGGCACCAGATGGTCATAGGAACCACACGACATACTTCAGTGCTATCAAAATGACCCTTTTGTACTTCCTTGGCCCCAGCTTGCTGGTGAAATATGGTTTACACATAAAATTCCTGGATTTATAATGAATTTTAGTAACTATATTAGATTGCCCAAAACTCTGATCAGTGAGCTTAGATCTGTGATCCTACCATTAAGAACTTTCTCAATCCACCATCTTCTATCACCAAAGCCATGAAAGAAGTGAATTTAAATGTCTAAAGACTTCGCAATCAGTCAGAGCGAAGATGATTCTCTTTCCTATAGCTTTACCAATTGCTTTTCACAGATCTTAATGCTTTATATAGTTTATCATTATTAAACTATTTCTTCTATTCTCTATGGGCAGAAAAAATTGCCAGATTAAACTACACCATACAATGTTCACTTATATTGTCAGTCTCTGAGTATTATGTTCTCTGGCCTCAAAACTTCAAGAAGCTTTTATTCTTACTTATTAACAATTTTACTCTTGACTTTACACAGATGTAGACACATCATATCAATTTTTGGGATCTGTACTGTAGGTTAAAAGAATAAATTCAAAAGACACAGCATCTAGGGAGGTGTTAGGCTTTGCCCTCCACATGGCCAAATACCATACTTATGAAGAAAACCATGTGAAGAAAAAGGCATATGGTTAAATAAAAATCCTAAATTCCAGAAAGACCAGAATATAAGATTAACATTTTCCCAAAATCATTATTTCTGTCTTGCCTAATTATGCCTATGTAAATTATTCACCATCTATTTAATTTTTCTCATTATAAAGAAAATGTTTTCTTTAATTTCTAATTTGAGGCTCGGCACCTGTGGCTCAAGTGGCTAAGGTGCCAGCCACATACACCTAAGGTAGTGGGTTTGAATCCAGCCCGGGCCTGCCAAACAATGATGGCTGCAACAAAAAATACCTGGGCATTGTGGTGGGTGCCTGTGGTCCCAGCTACTTGGGAGGCAGAGACAGGAGACTTGCTTGAGCCCAGGAGTTGGAGGTTGCTGTGAGCTGTGATGCCATAGCACTCTACCCAGGGGGATAGCTTGAGGCTCTGTCTCAAAAAAAAATTTTTTTTTTCTAATTTGAACAATAGAAATAAAAATGGAAAAAAAAAAGAAAAGAAATAAAAAATGGAAAGAGACGCTTAATGGCTATTATCCAAAACCAATAATTCTCAATATTTTGGTATATTTTTAAAAATATTTTTCTATACTCTTTAGATAGCTAGACCCTATATTCAATATATATGAGTGTACGCAATTGATTCTGATATTTTTCAGTTAATATTAAAAAGCAGAATTTCTCCATGTTATCATAAATTCTTTGTTAACATATCAAATGCAATAATATCCCAATTGAAATTTATTTATTTTCCATTTGTTGAACACCTAGTGTTTCTCTCAATATGCATCTGCATTAATAACAATAGGCAGTGCTAAAATAGGCATTTTCATGCATCAAGGTTTATTCTCTATTTCACTTATTTACTTTAAATGCTTTCCAGAACATGAAGTTATAGAATAAAATGATAGGATTTTTTTTATTTTGAGACAAGAGTTTCGCTCCATTCTTTGGGTAGAGTGTCATGGCATCACAGCTCACAGCAACCTCAGACTCCTGGGCTTAAGGGATCCTCTTGCTTCAGCCTCCCAAAGAGCTGGGGTTACAGGCACCTGCCACACTACCCAGTACTTTTTCTGTTTTTAGTAGAGACAGGTCTCATGGCTGGTCTCCCAACTCCTAAGCTCAAGAGAACCCTGTCTTGGCCTCCCAGAATGCTGGAATTATAGGCAAGAGCCACCATGTCCGGCCTATAGATTGAAATGCTTTTAAATCTCTCACAAAAATGTTTTCCATGAAGTCATAGATATTCTTTCTTATGAAATCATAATATTTTTAAAGAAATCAATTATAATGGTAAATGTTAAAATGTTAAAGTCCTTGCTCTCAAGTCAGGAATGTACTATTAAATCTTGAGAAACTGATCAAAAAAAATAAAAACCAAAATGGGAAAAAAAAAATGTTTTCCAGTAAAATTTAAATAAATGGCACTATTACCCTGCATGCCTGAGTGCCTTTCTGTTCACCACATCCTACCATGACTCCATCATTTAAAGAAAATACATTCTTTTTTTAGTTTGACGGATTAAAATTGGTTGTTATAGTTGTGATAACTTGTATGATAACCTATGTCATGAATTTTCATGGAGAGCAAATATTTCCAGGAAACTATTTAGCTAGTTATCTGGGCCCAAGGCAAGGATGAAGACGCTAACCATCACTGTGTCTGGAAGGTGGCGTGAGGGAGGTGCAGATGCCAGAGGGGTCATAGGGGTGGGGAGCTGGGCTGATGATGCTGCTAGAATGAACTGCACACTCATTTATTAGCAGCACAGAAATTCTCCATTGCAAGAAAGGGAAGAACCCTGGAGTGGCCCATGGAAGAAAGAAAACAGGATTGAGGGGCTGTTCCAGAAGCCGGTGCCCAGTCTGGGTGCGGAAGGCCCTCTGTCCAGAGTGAGTTCCCAGCAGTAGGTGGGAAGAGGAGGAGGTGTCCTGGGACTCTTGAGATGCCCCAGAACATCAGCTAGACTCTCTTTGTGATTCTGCTCATATCCTTCTCACCATTTATTCACGTGACTACCGAGGGAGAAAAGATTGATGAAAAATGTGCAAAATGAGGCTTGCTTCTCAGTTTCCTTTCATGAGTCTAAGTACCAAGCAACCATTAACATTTCTAACCATTGTGAGGAGAAAATAATGTGAACTTGGAGTTTTTTATCCACCTGAGATTGTGCTTATCACATGAAGGTACCAGGAAACTGCTGTGGAATAATCAAAAACATACATCATGCTTACATCCTTCCCAAAAAACATTGTTCAACCACTTAAAGAACACAGTGTACAAAGATTAATTGAAAAAGAAGTTTGACTATTCTCACTTAGATTCATTTCTATGGACCCAGATAGACGATCCTGTTTGGTGTCATTTTTGAAATAACCTAAATAAAATATCTGTAATTATTCGAGAAGTTACCCACCTAATGCCTCAGTCTCTTGAAAATATTTCTGAGAGATGATTTATTAGTCATTTCTCCTTCCACTTTCACAATTCTAAACATTTAATTGAGCTTATACACCCCATTGTAAATTTTGTAGACTTTTTTCAAAACTAAAACATTTTAGCATCAGTCCTGTACCTACATTTAGGATGATTCTTTGTTATTTGTACATTTTGAATGATTTCAGTGCTCTTGGTTTGGGGGGGAGTTGTTTTTGTTTGTTTTGTTTTGTTTTGGTCCCAGTGTCTTCATTCCTTTGCAAGAACATTGATACATTCTCATTGCTTGCAGGAGAAGAACTTGCGTATCTAATACTCCTATAGTATCTGAAAACACTGTGGTTTTCTCCACAAGCAAATATTCCCTGGTCTTACACGGGTAACATTTCCTTCAAAGCTGTGAGGCTACGCCTGCAGTGCTGCCAATAGTGTTTCGGAGTTATAAGAACTGTTTTCTGCTCCTTCACATGCAAGCTGGTATTTCTTCCTATTCCTCAGAAGAGTTTAAGTTTATCTCTAGTTTGTTCAGTGTACACTGTGTTGCTCCCTATCTCTAGTGCAATTTTAAAATTCAAAAATCATATTATTTAACTTCATGACCATAACCATCACACCCATCAGTTTCAGGGTGCACCCTCCAGATGCAGGCAATGTGCTGTGTGGTATATATCTAAGGTCACAAAGCCAGCAAGGAGAACTGAACTGTTATTTCAAGACTAGTCTCTCCAAATCCAAAGCCTGTGCTTTCACCACCTGGCCCTACAACTTTGGGCACTCATGTAGGCATTAGTTTATATCAGATTGTGCTATATTCATGACGTCTTTCTACAGGTCAGAAGTAGTGATGGTTAATTTTAGGTGTCAGCTTGACTGGACCCAGAAATTTGGCCCAACATTATTTCTGGGTATGCATGTGAAGGTGTTTGTGGATGAGATTAACATTTAAATCAGTAGACTGAGTAAAGCTGATTGCCCTCCTCAGTGTGGGTGGGCCTTCCCCAGTCCCCTCAGAGTCTAAATAGAATAGACAGAGTGAGACATCGGTCTTCTGCTTTCAAACTCAGACTAAACCATCACCTCTCCTGGGTCTCTAGCTTTCTGCCTGCAAATCTTGGGGCTTCTCAGGTGCCATAATTATATAAGCTAGTTCTTTATAATAAATCACACACACACACACACACACACATACCAGGGTCCACAAAAATATGTACACATTTTAAAAAGCTTTTATCTATGTATTACATTTCAAAGTTGAGTTTTATCATGGTAGCAATGGGCAATAGGACACTTGCTCCCAAGATGGCATTAATCAAATCAATGCTATGGCCCAATACAACAGGCAGGACAGTCAAAGCAAATGATAGAAGCATGGTTGTCTTTGGAGGAACGTGGAACCATTTTGCAGTGGGATTTGAAATCTGAGAGCATTGTGAAAATATGACTATGGTGGAGGTGTGATTGTGCAACAGAATCTCCAAAACACACCTGACAACTGTATGCTGTCATAGTGTGTGACATATGGTGCTGTGTGTGATGCGTGTGCTGTGTGTGACATGTGGTGCCATATGATGTGGTGCTGTATGTAACACGTGTGCTATGTAATGTGTGTGCTGTGTGACATGTGTGCCATGTTGTGATGTAGGTGCTATGTGTGACACATGTGCTGCACATGACGCACATGCCATGTGTGACACTGGTACTATGTGTGATGTTGTACTGTGTGTGACACGTGGTGCTGTGTGTGATGCGTGTGCCACGTGGTGCTGATGTGACCTTCACAGGGAGGCCCGGGAGCCTCGCACACAAGCCCGCTGCTCCTGCTGAGGTGGGGAGCAGCGCACTCACCCCACAAAGCCTGCCCGACCTTGCACTCGGGAGACAGGACTCGGAAGAACCAGCACAGGGCGTGTTCATAGAACAGCAGAAACAAGAGATCATCCCAGACCCTGGCAGCCACCGAGACTGCACCACCCCTAGAGCATTCGCAGGACAGTGGACAGGACCAAGAGGTGCAGTCCGTCTCTGGCATGTTCTCCTGACTTAATGCTCCTGACCTCTACCTTTGGGGGACCTTAGGGGATGTGGGGTGTTGTAAAAAAACAGCTACACTGGCGGAACTTGGGGAAGGAACTGAAATGGCACGTGCAGACAGAGCGGGCACTTCCGTCAGCGTTGCTCATGCTGTAGCTCGCTGCAATCACAAGTGTCTGGACGCTGATGGTGACCACTTTGAGTACCTCTTGTAATGGCAGAAGCCAAGTGTGACTTTTATTTGTCTTTTGTTATCAGTGTCCATTGAGTATTAGGATTTCAGTAGTTTTTCCCTTAAAGTGCGTACACATTTTTTGGCACTGTGTATGTGTGTGTGTGTGTTGTGTGTGTAGGTAACAAACAGAGAAAGGGAGAGAAAGGTAGTGTATTTATAGATACCAGATAGATAGATATGGAGATCAATATCAATATAGATATAAACATAGATACCTCCTAGTGGTTCTGGTCCTCCTGATAGCCCAGAATAGTAACACAGAGGTAATATGGGATTAATAGGTAGGTTTTAGGGAGATCATAAAGCTCCTAAAATTTCAAGCAAATATGTCTGTGTATGGACGTTAGTACATGTGGCTTCTGACTGGACATCCATAATTTTCATAAGATTCTCAAAGTGTTCTCACATCGGATAAATACTAAGAAACAAAGTTATAGACCCCATATTATTTTAAATCTTATGAAGGACAAGAGTCTTGCATAACTCAAGGCTGTTAATGACTGATCTTTTGGAGAATGCAGCACCCACTCTCAAATTGGTGACGCTCCATGTTTCCTTCCCCTTTAGTCTGTTTTCAAAAAGCAGAGTCCTATACTTACCCAGTTTGGGCTTACGTGTACTAGAAATTTAAAAGTGTTCTAAGAACATATTAATGGGTGCTATATTGATTCTCCTAGTGACCATGTTGCTTCTTCTTGATCTGCACAGGAGAAATGTAGGTGAACAGAAGGAGGAAGGTCACCATCTCCATTGTGTGTGCAGGGGCTGAGGGCACATGTTTATGGAGATGCCATACTCTTGCTTTATGGCACCATTCATATGAGATGCTCCTCTCAGAGGTCTGATCCTGCTGGCCTGGGTGCAGGAAGCAGGAAGTGTGCCACCATCCCTCAGCCCTGGTCAGGCCTTGCAGGGGACTTGCCCGAGGCTCTTTCTACTTCCCCCTTGGGTTGTTTTCTCTTGGAAGAAGCTCTTCACTCTCTGTGACTTTAGTTTGACTCTGTTGGTAGTAAAGGTAGCAGAAATTTTTCCCTTTTCTTAAAACTAGATACCTATTTCTAATTTCCAAAATTGATGAATATTTTCCTCCATATTAACAAATCTTGTCATTCATCTTAATGACTATCTGGAAGGGACAGTACCTGGACCTAGTCACATTTTGTGCCTTTAAATTGGCATAACTCTCATTGTTATCAAATCTCAGCTCCCACAGAACACTGGCTGCATTTATTCAATAAGGATTTACTTACCTGGGAAGAAAGATATGCAATTTCTATGAGGGACTGCTACATAGCTCTTTTTCTGAGTTCACATTTCTTCCATAGAATTTGACCTCTAAGTAGGAAGAATCTCATAAAACTGGTTTTCTTCATCTTTGCTTGGAGAGCAGCAGATGTCTGAGTTAGGTTTGTTCAAGTAATGGAAGCTTGATTGTCTTGTGTTATCTTCAGTGCCCAGGCCAAGGCTTTATCTTTATCAGTGTCATGATTCTAACAACAAAATAGCTCTAGCTAACATACTGTGACAGGTACATCATTTAAAAACAATTGTATAAAAGTTTTTTCCAGTTGTGATTATCTTTCTTAATAGTAGTTCCTAAACCTGTCCATTTTAATGATTCATGAACTCACTCCCATTAGTACATAAACCATGCACTGTCAAGATTTTCAAAGGTTATAGTGGTTATAAACATGGAAAAGAAGATTCTCTTCCTTTTTCTCACCAGGTGAAGATGTAATAGTTCAGGTTTATGGTCTCCATAAAATAAATAAAAACAGAAAACCTCACATAATTGAAATTGATTTTTTTGTTGTTGTTATTTTAATGGTAGCAACAGCACCTGAATTCAGGTAGAATGTCTCACAACAGAATGATTTGAGAGGGTTCCGTCCAAACAAAGAAAAAATATAAAACATTTTTCTCATTCACACAATCATTTTACAAGATTTTTATTAATGTATTTTTATTACAGTCATGAAAAACATGAATGGAAATGCACATTGGGGCAACAGATGCAGGGTATAACCATTCACAGTCATTTATTATGGAAGGTCAGAGGGAAATCAGAGGCAGCAATAGTCTGAAAGCATCTCTAAAGAACATTGTCCCACCTCTAGAACTGTAAGCCATTGGCTTGACTAATCTCAACCCTGACTTCATTGTGTATCACTTGCTCTTTGAGATTCTATAGATTTAAAAGACAGTAAGATTCTCAGTTTGAATGCAGGAAGTTTAGAGAAAAGCACCAGTGACAGAGGTGTGGGCAAATAAGTGTCATAAGAATATGGCAAGTATTCAGAAATGAATAATTAGTTTTCCATTGGGGGAAATACATGTAAGTGACAAGGAGGCACATGGAGAAAGCCTGTCAGTTGATGTCATTGTCTGCCAATGTGCAGAGTTCTTAGAATATGATTTTGAGGGAAGTGATCAGGGATAGCAGGGAATATTTAAAGAGAGGTAGGCAAGGCAGGGTCACAAAGTCACATCAGAGGCAGAGTTTAAGTGGTGGGAGCCATTAGTTGGCTTTCAATAGAGCCCTGATTCAGTCAAATGCACATTGTGTTGTAGCATGGAGACTGAGGTCAGGACCAGAGAAGAGAAACCAAGGGTGCAAGAATCAGGTAATAGGGCACTGCTATAAGCAAAATGTGAAAAATATCAGCCGTAAGTTAATAGCTATGAGAAACAAAAACAAAATGGAATTCAGCAATGAAATGGCATTGCAAAGACAGGGCTAGAGTGGGAAAGTAGGGTGAAAAGGGAGGAATACAAGGAGATTCCAGAAGTCTGGCTTGAGAAATGGCATGAAGAGTTTCACCATTAGGCTCGGCGCCTGTGGCTCAAGTGGCTAAGGCACCAGCCACATACACCTAAGGTGGCGGGTTCGAATCCAGCCCAGGCCTGCCAAACATCAATGATGGCTGCAACCGAAAAATAGCCGGGCATAGTAGCGGGCACCTATGGTCCCAGCTACTTGGGAGGCAGAGGCAGGAGACTCACTTGAGTCCAGAGTTGGAGGTTGCTGTGAGCTATGAGGCCATGGCACTCTACCCAGGGTGACAGCTTAAGGCTCTGTCTCAAAAAAAAAGTTTCACCATTCAAGGAAGCTGGTTGCATAGAAATAAACACCTGTTTATGTGGGGGAGATAATAGATTAATTTGAGAATTATGGTGACCAAACTGTAGCATAGCCAGGTATAGATGTGTTTTCTTCGTTTTTGTTTATAAATCTGAATGAAAGTGTTTATTTCCTGAAAACTTTCACTTTGAAAAAAATAATAAAGACACATTGAAAACATCTATTTATGAATGATGACAAGTGCTTTTTTACCTTTTCTATGGGAATGTATGATGACACTTTCAATACCATCAAAACATAAATCTTATTTTAACACAATTCCACACACATTTATTTAGAACTTCCTGTTATAAGGCATATACAGAGACAGTGGAGAGGCAGAGATAAGAAATAGGGGGTTAGTTTAATGGGAGTGGGAGAAAAGAAAAGTGACTAAGATGTCAATGCATTAAGAACTGCAAAACGTGCAAATAAATCACAAGGGGGGATACATCACAGGTGGACTAAAATTCCCTCTGGCCATGCAGAGATCACGATGCAATTTTCTGAGCAATTCAGAGTCCAGGGTATTAAATCAGGCTGGGAACCTGAAGAGATGCAGACTCCAGACAGGTTTGCTCAGAATGCATGTCCCTTTGGCAAAACGTTCCCACTCTCTGTCATCTTACTCCCCATTAATCTGATACAGCAATGAGCTTGCATCTGTTTTCTTTGCCTTTGAAGGTGTTTTGGTGAAAATACTTTTAAAAATATCATGTTTTGGGGCAGCCCCATGTGCAGGAGGTGGTGGGTTCAAACCCAGCCCTGGCCAAAAAAAAAAAAAGCAAATAAAAATATCATGTTTTACACTGAATGCATAACTTTTGATTCTAAGATATTTTCCTCAGAGAAATTTTTCTAAACATAAAACTCAATGCACAAAATGTAAAAGAAAAGACTGATGCATATAACTAGATGAGCACTAAACATTTTTATGCCATCAGTTGAAAAGAAATAGAGTGTGGGTCCAAAATTTTTTGAAGTATATTAATATCACTTATACATAAAGTTCTTTCAAATAAATAATAAAGAACAAATATCCTTTTAACAAAATGTGCCAAAGGACATGACTTAGGCCCACCTTCCTTGCACAGAAAGCCAGATAAATGATGGGCTCAGGAATTGAGTTGGAGAGCACAGGGAGGGAGCCAGATCCACAGGAGAATGCAGTGACTTCAGTTTTGTTCAAGGTTGATGATACAGATGTGAGATTCTTCAGGTACATGTGGATTCTTAACCAGAACTCAAGAACCTCCGAGAAAGATTCAGATGAAACAGAGAAATTGCACAGACTTAGAGCAGTAGGACACAGAGGAAACACTGACATTTAAAAGGCCAGAAGGAATTTAGAGACCTCTAAAGAAAAAAGGAAAAACCAGAGCAGTTCAGGGAGAAGCTTGGAGATCAGTGCCGTGAAGACAGCCAGCCAGATCTCCAAAGGGGGACCAGTGACAGTACGGACACAGTAGAAGTTGTGTAAGAAAGTCCTGAGAATGCCCAGGAAGTCATGGGTGACCGTGGTGAGGATGACTTCAGCAATGGTATGATTATGGTACAATGTGAACACCAAGGTACATGCAGAGCATGATTTCACCTGGAGATAGGAAAATGGGCTGGAAGGGTATATCATGAAATGCTAATGATTACTATGCCTGAAATTGAGAGCTCTTGTTCTTTTACATTTTCTCTGTTTTAGTAAATTTTATGGAACATATAAAATATTTTAAAATCATAAAATAGTATACAAAGGGAAAAAAATGGATAAAATTGCTCTCATGAACCTGCAATCATCAGCTAGAAAACTTAGCCAACCAGAGAAGACAATAAATAAGTAAAAGTCAACCAAATAAAATGTGTATTGCCCACAATAAGACATTAAACCTCTTATTAAGAATACAGATTACTTGATCAAGAGAAAACTTAATAAATAATTAAACAATATGGGGTCAAAGGCCAATAAAAATAATTATGAAATTAGAATATTTGTGATCAAAATGACATCATACATCATATCCTACAAAGAAAAACAGTTTGGATACAGGGAAGAAGACTAGTTGAGGGTACACAGGGGTTCTAATTTATGATTCTTTGGAATACTATGTAAAATATGTATGAAATTGAGAAAAGCAAAATTAAAAAGTATTAAGATACAAGAAGTAGGAACTAAAACATTGATAAATCAAACTCTCTGGAACATTCAAAGTAAAGACAAGCATTCCCCCATGACCAACAGGATAGGCTCTATAGGTTTGTTCTTAAGTTGAATTTGTATGTAAATTGGAATAGGTAGATTTACCCATTACCTGTAGTACCCTCCATTCATAAGTGTAAGCTCTGTGTAAGTCAGATATCCGTACCGCTATTAGTAAGTGCAAATCATATGACAGCCAGATATTTGTAACCCAGGGATTTCCTGTACATAATTTTAAATGAACATTATTTATAGCAATAAAATAAGCTGTTTGACCTAAGAACTTATAAAAACACAGAGACCAAGGTAATTGGGAAGAAGCAAATAATAAATGAGCATAAAAAATGTAAACACCAAAATATGTAAATAAACTGAAGAATTAGTTCTTAACAAAATAGAAAACCCCTGTAAAATGTATAAAAATAAAAAAAAGCATTTAGAACAATTGAGATATTTTTATCTAAGTAGATCCAACATTTGCATTTAGTTTATCTGTATATTAACAGCCCAAGAGGAAAAAAACAATAATCTAATGAAATTGAAGTAATCACTTTCATCAAGCAGATATTATCTCCTTTCCTTTCACCTCTCTCAGTAAACACCCAAAATATATTAATCAGCCAGCTCACGGATTTCATAAAAAGTGATTCATTATCTGTTCTATTAATTTTTGCCAAGGTTTTTGAATCAGGACTTGGTTACTTGGAATGATTAGTTTCTCCCAGTTGAAACCAAGATTGGAATAATAAGTTGGGAGAAAGTATATTAAAAAACACAAGGAGATGACCATTTCTTGTCAACAGTGTCTAAGTATGTTTCTAGTTTTCATACAACCAGTGTTATTGTACTCATTTCAAATATAACATTCCCTATTAAAGCAGGTTATTTATACCAACCCCTAAAACCACCTCACGGTTCCATCTTAATGTGGTTCTGGTTTTACCGAAAATTCTTAATGATACTTTCAACACATTCTAAAACTATTATACCAAAACCAGTTATTCCTAGATATCAATTTCTTATTTTTTTCCACAAAGCTATTCTTTTTAGCAGCCTGAAGCAAAATAGCCACTAATAAAGAAAAGTATCAGATCAATTCTGGTGTCATTTTTAGATGATTAGACAATTGTCAACAAGTTTTCCCCAGGATTCGTTTGCCTGTAGCTGGGGTTAAGGTGCACGCTGGCTAGATGGTTGACCAAAGGGAGCGGAGAGAAGCATTCAACCAAACAACCAGTAGTTGAAATGCCAGTCAATTCTGTAATCTAATGTGTGCAAGTCACTACTTCAAAGTGGAAAATGGATGAGTCTGACTTTCTTAGAGAATGGGAGCACTGGATGGGCCAGCCCAGCCCTGGCCCTGCCTACCAAGCCCAGGAGCACTCAGGCTTCCATGTTCCCTGCCTAGACCTCCACTCCCTGTTGTGAGAAGGTGACAAGATGATTCTTAAAGTACCTCACACAGCTTCCATCCTATGATTCTCTGACTCTCTTGCCTTTAATGGTGAGGGGAGTATAAGAGATAATGTGTCCTCTCTACACATCACTGAAAATAGGACATGATTAAATGATAATGCCAGCTTTCAAGTGTATCAGTGTAGTTTTTTAAAATGCATTTTGAGACAAGAAAATTTCTCTGAGCTTTCATAGATGTTAACATTTTTTAAAAGTATTCTTTTCTCACAATGCACCAATAGGAATAATTTATTCCTGGAATTTTTCTGTCAGCATCTATCTGTGACCTTACTGAAAAATATTACATTGTTAGCATATAGATACACAGACGAGTACCCTGAACATGAAAATCTAAAAATTAAGCAGAAAACTCATACCGAAAGAAAATCAAGACAATGAATTGGAAGTTCTAATTCAACCACCTTGTTTTTTTGACAAAAAGTTTCTAAATATATACATATTTTAGAAATATAAACTCTCCTTTCATTATTTCAATTTATGCCATACTGTTACTTATAAAGTTGACAGTACAATAAAAAGCTGTCAATATGCATTAAGTGAGGCCGCATTCCAGCAGTGCCGGCTCTACCGCCTCACCCCAGCTGAACTTCACAGGTGGGTACATTTCCATCTTTTCTGTATATTGTATCGCGCTACTGGGGAAGCTGAGTAGCAAGAAGGACTAGCTGGGAGAACTGCTTGAGCCCAGGAGTTCAAATTCAGCCTGGGCAACATTATGAGATTATCTCTGTGGATGGGCAGGGGAATATTATCCATGCCATTCTGTTCTCTAGTGCTTCATTTACATATATATGCTTAGAAAATTGGTTTGAGTTCTAACCCAGTTGTCATTGCAGTAATATCCAACACACAAGGACACCCCAGCCTCTTGCTAGCCTTCTTCAATCTTTAGGGAAACTTATAATCCACAACAGTCTAAATTTCAGGTAATGTAGTAGAAAATGGGTAAGTCCTTCTCACAGGTGACCTATAGCTCACACCCCCAGCTAGGGGCATAGCCTGTCTACGCTCTAAAGTGCTGCACACAGTTAGCCTTGTAAGAGGGCCAGCCTGTCCTCCATGGGAAACTGGTGCTGTTTAGGACACCTCTCCTTCATAGCCACAGACGCAGCATGATTCTCTACCTTAAACTTGTGGAAGTTTTTGTTGTCATTTTCACTATCCTAAGCCTTGGCCAATAAAGTCTTCATGAAGTCCCATGTAATACAGACAGCTGGGTTGAGTTTAATTTACCTAGTCTGCATTTTTAACATTTAGAAGTAAGTAATACCCAGTGGAGAATAGAAAATAGAGGACAACAATGTAGCGTTTTATGCTTCAACAAGTTTTATGGGAAATAGCTTGTTTCAGTGAGGATATTTCTGCTATCACCACAAACTCAATTTCTACTTCAACTACATAATTGTATCAGACCTGAGAATAACTAAAAGCAACTCTGGTAAATGCTGTAAATCACCATTTGTCTCTGTGAATCATGATGGATACAGTGATTAGGAAAACACTATTGATTATTAAATGTCAGAAAGAATATACTAACAAAGTTACAGAGACAAATGTCATATAAGGCATTACTGTGTCTTATAGAGCCAAAGTCCTCACTCAAAAATTTCCAAAACTCTAAAATTTTGGCCTTATTCAAAATATAACCTCCCATGATAACATGGGTATAAGATACAATTTATCATTCAAAGTACAGTCACTGCGGCGCGTGCGTTCCAGGCAAGACCGCAGAGGGAGCCTGGAGGGAGGCTGGCCTCCTCTCTGCCAGGGGAGGAAGCAGACTCCCACGTCAGCACCAGAGGCTGAGCACGCAGGCTGGACACAGCACGGTGGAATCCACACTTTCTGGCTGGGGGATGAGTCAAGGATAAGGATGTAAGCAGGTATGTCGTGTCCAAAGATAATACCTGCTGTGAATTAGGGGCAGAGTTCATTGAGAAAGGCCTGTTGGGAGGGGAGCCCCACAGGAGCTTCAGACCCACAGCCAAGCCTGAGGGAATGTGGCTTTTGGCGGAGTGGAGACAACATCGCACCTTGAGACTCATAAATCAAGGCGGACTGGGAAGGGGAGGCTGGAGAGCAGTCGCTGCAGATTCCAGAGAGCATCGTACACCTCTCTGTGGTTACAGCACCCAGCCACCTCTCCCACTTAAGGCACAAATCTAGAAGATACTTTGATTTTTCCCTTTCTTTCCCTCATCATACCCTTTTATCCTCCGGGCGCATTCCGCCATCGCTCCTGGGTCACATCTGTCTCCTTTACAATGACTGCAGTCTAAGCTAGAATCATCTTTCAAAAATACAATTTAGCTCAGTTTTGTCCTGCTTTGGTCCAGGGAGAACCAGGGAGGAGGCCAGGTTCTCTCTGCAGTCTTGCCTAGAACACACCCGCCACCTCTCCTCTGCCTCCTGCTCCAGCTCCAGCCTCTGGGACCCGCAAGTTCAGCTTCCCCACAAGGAATTGGTCCTGCGGTTTCCTCTGCCTGAGTTTCTCTCCTAGCTCTTCATATAGCTGAGTCCTTCCTGCTTCACTCAAATCTCCCCAGTGTCACCTGCCCAGGGACCTTTCACAGCCATCCAGTCTGAACAGCGTGGAACAGCACAGTCAGTCAGGCCACAGGGTCCTCTGCAGGGCGCTTGCTCAGGGTTCCGGCTGTCACCACCGCCCCTTGCACTCCCACTCAGGCTGGTTCAACCAACAGGTAGCGCGAGGCAGGAGCAGGGACCCGCTGCTCACCCCACACCCTGTTCCAGGAGGCAGCACCAGGCACATGCGGGTCTCAGCAACATTTGCTGGATGAACAAAAGCCAGATGACTGCCTGGGATAACGCATCACGACAGAAATGAAAAAAGGAAAAGTGTGGAGATGGCTCTGAGAGCGCTTGGGAGGCAGCAGCTTCTACACGTACAGTCAGGAGCAAAGGGCACCCAGGGATTAGACCACTTGCTGCGCCTGACAGAGCAGGCCGTGTGAGCAGCACGCCTTTTTGGGCCCCTTCTCCTCTGGACCCACGGTGACAGCAAGGCGGGCACAGGAAAACGCTGGGCCCACTATGGCCGGTGTCACAGCAGAGGGGCTCCCAGAGCCAGTGGTCCTGGTTTTCTAGGGGGCTGCTGGCGAATTCGGCCTCTGTCCCTCTGGAGAGAGATGCCTCATTGATTACTCTGGAATTTCTTGGTGGAGAAATGTTTCTGAATCTCTCCAGAGGGAATCACTGTTTCTAGTACCAAGTCTGTCTGTTATGAGAACATCCTTGAGCATCCATGGAAAGTTCTCAAAATACGAGGCCAGAAACAACCTGCAAGGCTTCCCTGCAGGGCACTAGCCTGAGGCTCTGACAGCATTCCTAGGTTTCACTGTGGAAGCAGTGGGACGCTCTACAGACCCAGAGACCACACCAAGTTAGCGGAGGACCAACTATGCTTCAGTTATGACTACAGGGGACAGTTCCCCAGGCAGGCAGTAGGAAGGGACAGATGCATCCTCCCAGCACCTCACTATGGAAGGTCCCCACAGGACCGTAGACGGGACATTTCCTCTTGACTTGCTTTTAGGACAAATAAGTATTTTAACCACCTGTTGTTTTCAAACTCTATTAGAGCAAATCACTGGCCCCTGCACAGGCAGTCTGAGGAGGGCTGGTTGGAGGTGCCCTGGCCCTCAGGACACTTAGCAGTGATGGAACCTCTGCTCCTGCAGCATCCAGAGGGGCAGTAACAGCCACATGCTGTTTCTGGGCACTTGGGCTGTGCCATGTAACTGGGTCTGAATGTTTCATCTTATTTAATATTAATTAAATGTACATAGCCACATGCAACTGGTGGCTAGAATACGGACAGCAGGTATGAAGTCCAGGCATGAACCCAGGTGCCAAGCTCCTCTCAAAGTTTCTGTGACCTTACCATGAAATGAGGGTGAAAATGAGATCACTCACATGGAGGCTTCTGAGATGCCACACACCTGTCTGGCACACAGCTGGCACTCAGTAAGCACCATGAGGACAGGGACAGAGAGACCCCTGGGGAAGGGTGTTGGGGTTGAGTGCCTGGCTACTGGGTGAGAAAAGGAGTGGGTCATGCATGTGGTGTGGAGCTGGAGTCTAGTGACAGTGGAGTGCCGAGACACAACAGCACAGGTCTGTGAGACGTCATGCCAGGTCCTAACAGCCTCACAGAGGACAGGTTTATTGAGTACTCTGGATCAAAGAATATATTTGTCTCAATCATCTGAAAGTTTATATTAAAAATATTTTCTTGACATGTATGTCACATGTATCTAGGTCAAATCAGGAAATACAAGCCACAACATAATTTAAATGAAGAGCATTGGTTTAATAGAAAGAAATATCAAGCTCTTTCCTGGGAAACAGGACAGGAGAGTGCCTTGTGAGATGGAAGGAGCACTAGAGGGCACCTGGAGTTGGGGCTGTGCCCCTTAGGACACACTCTTTCTCTATGAAGAAAGTATGGCTGTACCCACTGGACTGTGGACGACTTTGCTGGGTTTTCCAGGTCAGAGTTGGTGCATGGTAGCTGGACAAGTGGGCAGATCCTTCATGGCACAGGAAAACTGAGACCAAAGAGCAGGTGGAGTGAGCAGGAGCTTGCTGCATGGGTGAGGGTAGAGCCCTACAGCCCACAGACAAGGGGAGACTGACAGGCAGCAAGAAGGATGGTCAGGGCTGCCTTCTGTGGGGGCTGGGCAGCTCTGGGGCCCTGTGTAGGGCAACTGTCCAGTAGCCACCCAGCTAAACAGCCAGCCACAAGGGGCCAGAATGTGCCTGTGTGAGGACAGAAGGGACCAGGCCTGAGACAGGTACAGTCCTATACTGTCTGTTGTCCCTGGATGCCCCATCCCTGCCCGCATCAAGAACTGCAGAAAGCAGCAGCATGCCCCTGTATGCACCTACCACTGGAGAAACCACACTGCTGAGCAGCGAAGGAAAGATGCATGCTTGCCAAACAGGGACAACCTGATTCCTGTAGTGTTTCTCTAGCACTACCTCCTACTGACAATCCTTAAAATCAAACAGCTGGAAGAAGAAAACTATGAAAGAGGCCCATCTCCATTTTCACAGTTTAGGCTATAAAGGGTGACTTTGGAACTGAGAGCAAATAAATAGACAACTAGCAAAACATAGCCCATGAGGGCCACCTACCACCCCAACCATCCATGGCACTCATAACACATTTCCTGGGACTCTAACTGTGATACCAGAAAGGCATTGTTTTCAAGGACAGGAGAAGTATTCCTTGGTAAATACCCTTCTATGGATGAAACAATCAGTGCAGTCAATTCCTTGCCATGAGTAAGTTCTCAGTGCAGCAGAGTGAGCCAACACTGAGCAACCTGAAGTACCATGGGCTCAACATCTCCCATTGCCAAAATTTACCCTGCAGTGAAGAACAGCTCAGGACTAAGGCCGTAGGACCTAATAATTCTTTCCACCCAATATAGAGAAGGGGTACAAGTTTCAGTAGAAAAAGTATTTGAAACCAATAAAACTAAGCAGTTAATAAATCCTGTCATTTATATTTAGGTATATTCTTACATGTTTTCTGTTTTCTGAAACAGAAACAAATATAAGATATTTGATACTGAAACAAATATCATATTTGCTGAAAAGTAAGAAGGAACCAAGTAAATAAAAAGATAGTAATGCTATCATGACTCATAACACTGTTGGAATAAACATATGCTATGAATATTCGTAGAAGTCACTATTCTTGGATCCTCAGCAACATTAAATATGAAATATAATTACACCTTTATTTCCTATTTTAATATTTCTCCCTGGTTCATTTACAAATCATCACTTTTCCATAGTTTCCTCTCCAGTTATTTATGTGGCACAGCAAACTTGTTTTCAGCTAATTGTAACTAAAACATTATCTATGAGCACTTTCAAGCCAGATTGTCATCATCAAAGCAAAGGAAAGATGAGGCAACTTTTTTTCATTAAATCATACCACTGTACATTAATGTAGTCATGTGTTACAGTGTGCTGGTTCTATATACAATCTGAAATATTTTCATCAAACTGGTTAACATAGCCTTCATGTCATTTTCTTAGTTATTGTGTTAAGACATTTATATTCTACATTTAGA
>NW_003852440.1:10975488-10977019 GCF_000181295.1 Otolemur garnettii | reverse complement strand
CTTGGCTATTTGAGGTTTTTTTCTGATTCCATACAAAATGAAGTATTATTTGATTGAGATCCATAAAAGTATGAAAGTGGAGCTTTGATAGGAATTGCACTAAAATTATATATTGCTTTGGGCATTATGGACATTTTAACAATGTTAATTCTTCCCAGCCATGAGCATGGTATGTTTTTCCATTTGTTAACATTTCCAGCTATTTCTTTTCTTAGAGTTTCATAGTTCTCTTTAGAGATCATTCACATCCTTTGTTAGGTAAACTCCCAAATATTTTATTTTCTTTGGCACTACAGTGAATGGAATAGAGTCCTTGATTGTTTTTTCTGTTGTTGGTATATATAAAGGCTACCAATTTATGAGTGTTGATTTTGTAACCGGAGACGCTGCTGTATTCCTTAATCACTTCTAAGAGTTATGTAGTTGAATCCCTGGTATTTTCCAGATATACAATTATATCATCTGCAAAGAGTGAAAGTTTAATCTGTTCTGACCCTATATGGATACTCTTGATCACCCTTTCTTCCCTAAATTGTGGTGGGTAAAACTTCCATTACAACGTAAAGAGCAATGGAGACAATGGGAAACCTTGCCTGGTTCCTGATCTGAGTAGAAATGATTTCAATTTAACTCCATTCAATATGATATTGGCTGTGGGTTTGTTGTAGATGGCTTCAATCAATTTGAGAAATGTCCCTTCTATACCAATTTTCTTAAGCGTTCTGATCATGAAGCGATGCTGGATATTATCAAAACCTTTTTCTGCATCAATTGAGAGAATCATATGGTCTTTGTTTTTTAATTTGTTTATGTGATGTATTATATTTATAGATTTACGTATGTTGAACCAGCCTTGAGATCCTGCGATAAAACCCACTTGGTCCTGGTGTATAATATTTTTGATGTGTTACTGGATCCTGTTTGTTAGGATCTTGTTGAATATTTTCACATCAGTATTCATTAGTGATATTGGTCTATAATTTTCTTTTCTTGTTGGGTCTTTTCCTGGTTTGGGGATCAAGGTGATGTTTGCATCATAGGAATGTATTGGGTAGTATTCTTTCTTTTTCTATGTTTTGGAAAAGGTTAAGTAATATAGGTACTACTTCCTCTCTAAAGGTTTGGTAGAATTCTGATGTGAAGCCATCTGGTCCCGGGCTTTTCTTTTTAGGGAGATTTTGTATAGTTGATGCTATTTCAGAACTTGATATAGGCCTATTCAAAATTTTCACTTCATTCTGGCTAAGTCTTGGAAGGTGACTTGGAAGGCTTCCAAGTATTGGTCAATTTCCTTCAGATCTTCATATCTCTAAGAATAAAGTTTCTTATAATATTCATTAAAGATTTTTTGAATTTCTGAGGGGTCTGTTGTTATTTCATCTTTACCATTTCTGATTGATGAAATTAGAGATTTTACTCTTTTTTTTTCTTGGTTAGGTTGGCCAAAGGTTTATCTATTTTATTGACCTTTTCAAAAAACCAACTTTTTGATTTATTGATCTGTTGTATAATCCTTTTGTTTTCAATTTCA
>NW_003852440.1:10962593-10974226 GCF_000181295.1 Otolemur garnettii | reverse complement strand
TAGGTTATGGTTTTCTTATGTCCAACTGCTTTCAGAGTTTTCTCTTTCATCTTAACTTTGGTGAAGTTAATTATGATGTGTCTGGGGGATGTCTTGTTCGGGTTGAGTCATGCTGGGGTTTTGAAACTGTCTGCTATCTGAATTTCAGAATCTCTTGGCATGTCTGGAAAGTTCTCCTTCATAATTTCATGAAGAAGATCCTCTGTGTTTTGTGAAGCAACTTCGTTGCCTTCAGGGATTCCTATAAGGCGAATATTAGTTTTCTTCGAATTATCCCAGAGCTCTCTGAAAGAAAGATCCATTTTTGCTCTCCATTTCTCTTCATCTTTGAGCGCTTGGGCCCATTCAAAAGCTTTGTTTTCAATGTCAGAGATCCTTTCTTCTGTCTATTCCGTTCTGTTACTCAGGGATTGTACTGTAGTTTTCACAACTTTGAGGGCTGCAAGCTCTTGCCTCAATGTGTCAAAATCTTTGGTGATTTTGTGTTTGAATTCATTGAATTCTTGAGAACTTTTGAAATGCTCCTTGAATTTGTAATTCCAACTTTGCCTCTATTCTATTAATATTATTTGCAATCCAAATTCAGAATTTGATTTCTGACATTCTAGCCATCTGTTTATGAATGGGATCTTCTGTTGCATCTGCCATATCCTTCTTTGGGGGGCTTGATCTATTCTGGTTATTCATGTTACTGGAGTTTTTCTGCTGATTTCACCCCATGCTTATTTTACACCATTTGGCTAGATGAGCAGATAAGGATAAGTTGGGATCGGGACTCCAGGGGTGGTGATTATCTAGCCCTTTGCCCCAAATCTGGGACTAGTGTCTGTACCTTTTCCCATAGAGCTTTGCCAAGGACCTGTACAGTGCTACAGCCTGATAAACTGGGGGTCTGCTTGGTGTGGTGGGGCTAAGTGGCTCTGTCTTGTTTTCAGCTTGCCTTTGTCCTACCCTAGTGAATCAGTTACTCTGGGTTTAAGTCTCAGCTGTGGAGAAATACCAGCGATTAAGTCACCCCACACTCCACAGGCAATAATTGGAAAAGGAAAATCAAACCTTCCCACAACCACATACCCAGGGTACCACTTTGGATAGTCCTCAGGTGATTGACCCAGTTAGAGAGGTCCAAATCAATTGTCCCAATCAGCATCAGTCTCAGGTGGGAGATTTCAAAAGGTCTCTGCCAACTAGATAGTAGGAGTCTGCTGCCAGCTCAAGTATGACTCAGTCCTTGCTCTGCAAGGTCAGAAGGAACCAGCTAACAAATAAATTAGTCTGGGAAGGTTAATGCCTCCTTCCCAACCTGTACCTCTGTGACACCCAGTCAATGGTAACCCCATAGGGCTGTGACCCAGTTCTCTCCTATGAGCAGATGCTCCCCGGGTTTATGGACTGCCTCAGTTACAGGGAGATCTATGTGTCCTGAGCTGGGCCGCCACTCTCTGTCACTTTCTGGCAGGGGGAGGTGGACCCTGATGACCTTGGGTGATTAATGGAGGCTGGGGCCATTCACAGTCCCACCCCTGATTGATGTTGCTGGCAGACCAGGACAGAACAACTTCACAGAATTTGTTTCTGTTCCAGCTATATTCCCCTGTGGATCAGATGCTGCTTGAGTTAACAGAAACCACTACTGAGCCCCAGACAGCAGCAAGCAGTTAGAGCTCATACTTAGCTGTCAGTTCCAGCCTTTGCCTGCCCGCCTTTGTGTCAGGTATAATCCCCTGAGGGCCGGGTGCATCTTAGGCTCAGTAAATCAGTCCTCTGGCTCAGTCCTTCCCTGGGAGTCTGCCGGCTCTGTGCATGCGTATTCTAGTCCCTGCACTCTGCCCAGGCTGCTACTGCCTCAGGCCTTCCCTTTACTCATGGGGCCTGTACTTCTGTCTTAGATCTGTTCCGCAGGTGGCTGCCACTGGAGAAGATGCCTGGCTTCCTCTGGTTGCCCAGAGAGACAGGATATGTATGTTCAGAATAGCCCCAGGGGTATGAGCCTTATTGTTCCTGCTGCTGCAGCTCCTGCTCTGCACCTCAGGGCACTGCCACTCCTGGATGGTTCTCTCTCAGCTGACTGTCCTCTCCTTACTCTCATGCTGCAGAATCAGCACAGACCAGCAATAGCCCCTACCCTGTTCACACCTCTCAAGAAAATGCCCAAGAATCTGGACTCCATGGGAGACAGGCTTCGAGACCTCAGGGTGAGAGTGGTGGGGAGTGCTGGTAGTTCAGAATTGCAGGTAGAGAACATATACAGTTTTATGCCTGGCAGGAGAGTGCTATGGCACCCTTGTAGGGGTAGGCGGTCCAATTTTAGAGGGTCTCTCCCATGGGATAGAATAGGAAGATGTTTGAACTCTGCTCACTTGTTTGTATGGAGTATTCTGTGAGAACTTCTCATGGGGGTAGGGGACTACTGTCCACTTGGCAATGGATTTTGTACTTTTTGTTTGTATCCTTGGGGTTGCAGCTCACCTCAGCAGGGTTGATGTGCATTTTTCAACCTTCTTTCTTGGCTCAACTCCAAGCCATTGGCTTTTTTGCTAAACTTCTGTCTTTTAACTTCCTTCTGGACAGGAGCATCTATGGAAAACTGGCTACAGTCCACCATCTTGCCTCCACCAGATGAGGCAATTTTGGAGAAAGGTCAGTGCCAAATTAAATTACTTAGATGAATGCTTTAATCTTACTATTTTTCTTCAACTAACTTTAAAATATGTGTGATTATTTTATATAGGGACTCACATGGCACAAAATCAGTGTAAACAAAAACAAGGAGACAGAGAGGAGGGCTCTTGGCTATGTGCTATTCTGCTGAGCTGGCTGTTCTCTCTACTCATGCACACTCAGCACCCACAATCAGCCAACACTGCCCTGATCACTCTAGAGGCCCCTGGACTGCGTCCTGCCTCACAGGGCCTGCTTCCAGAGAAAACTGTTCAGTGCATAACTACAAGGCAAGACATCAAAGGGCACGAGAGGGAAAGAAAAGAGTCTCTTGGGGTAGGGTGGGGAGGGAGATGGGCAGTGTCATGGAGATACCCACCCTGAGGATCCAGTGACTGAACTTGTAAGATTCTTCAGGGTAACACAAAACACAAAGACCCTAGTGTAGAGGGCTCCACACCTATCCAACATGGCTACTGGAAAGGACAGAATGGTATAGGATACAGTTGACAGGGCCTTTTTTTTTTTTTTTTTTTTGGTACTTTCTCATTCACTTCCCTACCTCAGCTTACTGACAAAAACCACAACCACAAGCCATATTAATCTAATCATTACTAAGAGGTTGGCTTTTATTTCACTGTCTTATTTCTTAATGTTTGTGTTCCAAATGCAGTTCAAATTTCCAACCCTTTAAGGACCCACATTTCTGGACTTTATTATTGTAAACCAGCCAGTTTTCCAGCCAGTTTTCACCTCAGTTCTTCTCTTTCTTTAATATCATGCCAACACAGTTAATGGCAGCAAATATGCATTCACGCTAGTTTTTTCCAACTGCATTTGCTGGCATTGCTGAATGATGAGACTCACAATCTTATCTCCACAGAAATTACAGACAGCATTTTTACTAAATATTTACACTGTGCAACATAGATCACCATCTCCCTGGACACCCACCACTGACATTAAGTTAATGTCAGCAGTGAGCTTCTTGCTACTTCAGTACTCCTTTTGGAAGTACCAATGTTTGTATTAGTCCTGCTAGTCTTCCCAATTCTTGAATCTCAGATATTGATGCAATAAACATTTCTTTTCTCTCCACATTGCTGTTCAGTCAGAGTTGGCTTGTTCTCCTACCCATGGTGACTCAGGGACTCAGCCTCCTCCTGTGTGTGTCATCTCATGTTCCTTGTGCAGCCTCCAAGGTTGCCATGAATGGAGACAGAGGTGTCTGTTTGACAGACTTGGATGTGGTCACATCACATTCACCACACACAACTGGCCAGAACACAGTCACATATCCCAGCTCAATGCAAGGGCACTGGGAGGTCATTACTGTCTATTTCCAGAAAGAAGAAAAAGACAGTATTGGGAGGCCTGTATAATAATTACAGATGATTCTTTGAGCCCCTTTCCTCTAGAAGTTTACAGGTAATATATAACAAAGCAAATACAATTAAGTGAGGAATGAGAATTAATATACTCTCAAGCTGTCATTCAGATTTCAAGAAAGGCACTTGTGTAGTGTACTGGTATAAGGCTAATAATGTGGACTGGTACAAGGCTGATAGTGTGGAATGGTATAAGGCTGATAGTGTGGACTGGAGTAACCTGATAGTGTGGACTGGTGCGAGGCTGATAGTGTGGACTGGGGTAAGGTTGATAGTGCAAACACATTTGTGTTGTGAAAGGTAGGCGGGGCTTATAATCTTGAGGAATATTTTTGATGCTCATACACTAATAACAGTCATAACATCTCAGTTATTCAAACAGCCTTTCCTAGGTGACTGCTGAACCCTAGGCACCAAGCTAGTAGCTGAGAAAGTGGTAGTTAACAAATTGTTTCACGCCTGCTCTTGTGATGGTCATATTCTAGTAAGAGAGAGAATAAATGATCATCCACTTACATTACAGTTTGATTACTTGATAAGTGGTATGCATAAAGCCCAGGACAGTAAGAAAGCAGAAGACAGACTGAGGCCAGGGAGTGGGCCGAGGTGCTAAGACATAATAAAGCTGGGAATTGCAAGACAGCCAGGTGCTAATGGGGATGAGATATCAATGTTTCTGGCCTTCACCACTGGGTAGGAAATGATTTCACCCTGATACAGTGGCCTTGGATGGGAAGGTCATAGATTTGCTTTAGGACACATGGAGTCTAAGGTGAAACCTCAGTGTGCGGGAGACAAGTAGGCTGCAGATACTGAAGTATAGCACTCATCAGAGGGGACTGCTGTGATGTCTTGTTGATTCCATCCTCCAAGGCTAGCCTCACCACCCCATCCCCAGTGCTTCACCCACGAGGAAATTCCTAGGATCCACTACTGCCATCACCCACCGCCTGCCATCTTGGGGCTACATACCTCCAGGAGGATTTATTTTATTTTATTTGAGACAGAGCCTCAAACTGTCACCCTGGGTAGAGTGCCATGGCATCACAGTCACGGCAACCTCCAACTCCTAGACTCAAGCAAGTCTACTGCCTCAGCCTCCCAAGCAGCTGGGACTACAGGCACCCACCACAACACCTGGCTATTTTTGGTTGCAGCTGTCATTGTTGTTTGGCGGGCCCAGGCTGGATTTGAACCAGCCACTTTAGGTGTATGTGACTGGTGCCTTAGCCACTTGAGCCACAGGTGCCGAGCCAGGATTTATTTTAAATGGAAACATTCTTATTGACACATCAAAAATTTGTGAAATAGTGAATCATTAACACACAAGTAAGAGAGTTCCCATTTTTATTTTTTATTTTAGGTTTCCCATTTTTAAGCATTGCTTCTCAGACAAAGATAGAGGACAGCAATGAAACTCCAAGCAGCATCCACCAAGAGCACCTGGTGGTCCTGAGGAGCCAGGATCCCATGGTGGTGGGAAATAGTGCCTGATGAGAAAGAAGGCAAGACAGAGGGCCTCATTTTCCTGTTTTTCTTTTGTCTTATTTATTCAGTAAATTGGGCAGCAAGCACTGATCTTAAATTCAGTTCAACATTGTTTTAAATATCTGTCTTTGCTTAAAAATGAATGTTCATCATAAGTTCTGAATATGAATACATTAGTAGGAGTACATTTATTTTAACACATTCAACAGTCACTTTACTAAAGCTTAGGATTGGATCATGTGTCTCTAAAACCCTCAAAAGAATATTTGAAATGACTCTTTAGATGAATGCAAATATGTGAAAAGAAAACCTGTTGAAGGTCATCACATGAAGAGCCAGCACTGGCAGCCACAATTAAGACTAGGCATCTATTTTAATTTTTCAGGTGTGTGTTGATGAGGAAAGTTAAAACCATTTTAATTGCTAATCCCTCAAAGGAAGGAACACACCATGTTAATTAAATTCACTGATGATAGAAAATGTGGAGGTGGATTAATCACTTGTAATGGCAGAACAATTTTCTTTAAAAGCTAGTTTTACAAATAAGAACTGGAATTAACCAAAAGAAAGCTCTGTTCTTCCAGAATGTGTGTGCTGACACACAGACTAACTCCCACAGGACAAAGATTATAGGATGTACATTTAAAAACTTGTTTTTAAAAAGGTACAAAAAATCATTGAAGAATAGCATCTCGATTTTACTCTTTGAACAAAGATGCACCAAGCACCTTCTATCATATAACACTGTGGGTCAAATAATGAAAAAGTACAGAAAGAAAAGCACTTCTTCAACTATATTTGTGGGTCATGGGTTTTCCTGTGCAGTTTTACATATCAGTCATTAGAGACCAAGTTCACTTTTCTCTGATACCTCAATAAGACAACAACATCAGAATACTTTAGGGCAGTGGTTCTCACCCTTCCTAATACCACGGCCCTTTAATACAGTTCTTGTGGGTCCCAACCCATAGGCTTAGAATTGCTGCTTTAGGAGATGAAAATGTGGGTGAATCACTTTATATTATCTGAAAATGCTTTAGATGAACAGATCTTTTAATAAGGAATACACCTCGAGGAAGCACCTGTGTTTTGTCTTTATGAAGAAAGAAGATGGAAAGGAAAGTAAGCTACAAGTAAAGAAGGTCACATAATTGAGGCTTTAAATCATACAGAAATGGCAGAGTCCCCAGACCCCATTACAGCATTACAATGACCACAATTTGAAGGTGGAGCAGGCAGTCACCAAGTCAGACATGGGAGCATGGCTAACACCAGGCAGTGAAGGGCTGAGAAGAGCAAGATTTTTGGTTAAACACTTTCACACAGTACAGAGTTCCTATAAGTGCTATGTCCAAATTAGGGCCTGAGACACAGGCGCAACAGGAACCAGCTGCATGTTCCCCAAGGAAGCCGAGCTTTACTGTGGTCTTCCCTGGAGCCCAGAATATCTAAAGAATAAGCAAGTATTTTTTTTTGAGACAGAGTCTCACTATGTCATGCTCAGTAGAGTGCCATGGCATCACAGCTCACAGTAACCTCCAATTTTGGGGCTTAAGCAATTCTCTTGCCTCAACCTCCCAAGTAGCTGAGACTACAGGTGCCCATGACAATGCCTAACAATTTTTTTTTGTTGCAGTTGTTTATCTGGCCTGGGCCAGGTTCTAACCCACCACCCTCAGTGTATGTTACTTGCTCCATAACCACTGTGCTATGGGCGCTAAGCCAGAAGCAGCAAGTATTAAAAAATAATTAAGGTCCCTAACCAGGAGCCAAAATTCATCACTTTTAACTTCTGGCTTGTGTGTGTAAGTGTACTTTGTTCTTTCCACAACCATGAAAACTGCACAAAACTCCACATTTTACTTCATTTCCTGACATGGCACATGCTACCAATCTTCTGCATCTAGCTTGCTGATCTTAAACAGAACTGAAAGAAGCAGGGATGATAGGAGCCTGATTTCTATCTCCTTCTTGTCATTTTTGGCACAAGTATTTGTCTAATATTAAGAAGTCACAGGAATACAAAGAATGTGAAAGAGCTCTCCTCGTACACTTAGTACAATGTAAACATCATGGGGGGGGGCATTGGAAGCAAGTTCTGTTCAGATAGAAAGTCATTCAATCTTGCCAAATGTGTGCCACCACCCCATGGATGATTTGACAGACACAAACACAATCTCCCTGATGCCCTCAAATTGTGTTTTCAGTTATGAACTAAAAGATGAAAAATGTTGTCACTTTAAGGTAGAGGATGAAAATGAGCACCAGTGTTCTTTAAGAACAGTCAGTGTAGGGGCTGGAACAAAGGATGAGTCCTGCATTGTTGAGCTGGAGGCTGTAAATTACAAAGGCAGCCCAATTAAAGTAACACTGGCAATTTTGAAAATGCCTGCACAGCCCATAGCTTCCCTTGGGAATTTTGGAATACCACTGCCTGGGTCTTATGGTTGAGGTGTGGTTCAGGCCCTGGCAAATTACGTATGGAGGGCAGGATGGACAGCTGTGGGGAAAGATGCAGAGAAAGAGGGTGTGAAACCCTTGGAGGTATCTGAAAAGTAGTCTGCCCCTGGAGGTGACACCAAGGTCTCACAGCAAAAGGCAAAACCTGTGCTAATGGAGACTACAATGATGACAATGATTATGATGATGAAATAGATGATTGTGATGAGGAAACTGAAGACAAAACTCCAGAGAAGAAATCTATATTAGATACTCTAGCCAAAAAGGAACCATAAATGCAAAAATCAAACCAGTCTAGAAAAGATTCAAGACCATCAACATTAAGATAGAAATGTCAGGGGGCGGAGCCAAGATGGCAGACTGCAGCCAGCTTTTTATAGAAGCTCCCGTCCAGAAGGAGGCCTAAAGGACAAAAGTTTAGCAAGTTAGCTGATGGTTTGGAGTAGAGCCAAGAGAGAAGATTGAAGAGCACACTTCAACTTTCCTGAGGCGAGCTGCGACCCCAAACATACAACCAAAAGGTACAAAATCCACCACCAAGAGGATGGGAGTCCCCTCCCCCACAACAAGGGCTAGCAATTTACTCCATGCAAACAAGCGAGCAGAGTTCAAACTTCCTCCCACTCTATCCACAGGAGAGACCCCCTAAAAACTGGACCTCCTACTCCTGCTGGCATGCCACAGCACCCTCCGGCCAGACATAAAACTGTAAAACTGTATAAAACTGTATATATTCCCCACCTGCAACATTGAACTCCGAGGAGTACTCACCCACCCACTCCGAGGTCTGGAGGTTTGTTGCCTATGGAATCCAGATTGTTGGGCATCTCCTTGAGAGAAGTGGAGGGGGAAGGGGCTGGTGCTGTTCTGTGCTGACTGTGGCACAGACATGAGGAAAAGAAAATTGGCTCAGGGGATGCCAATACAGCAACAGTGGCATCCTGAGCTGCAGACTAACATCATTCCAGCCCCATCTCTCTGCGCAAGCAGAGGTTCTGGACAGCAGCCACAGGCAAAACACAGAGAACTTTTGTAAGTAAAACACCAGCCCTCAGGGTGTAATGCCCCTGAGACAAAGGCAGTGGGTGGGCAGAGGCTAGCACTGACACCTGAGTGTAAATTGCTATTTGTCTGCTGCCCAGAGCTGAATGCAAGGACTTGCAGAGAAATCTAGCTGGACAGAAGCCTAATGTAAACACGCAAGCCCCCCATGCCAAACTCAGATTTCTGGCTGATTTTGCCGGTCGTAAAACCCGGGAGCAGTGGCCTACTAGAGTGAATAGGGTCACAGACCTGGAGGATTATGAGTGACTGGAGGCAAGGTGGGGAAGGAGATATTAACCTTCCCAAACTAACCCATTTGCTGGGTGGGTCCCTTTGCCCTCATGGAGCAAGTTATATCTGAGCTGCAAGCAGACCCCTCTTATCTAGCTCCCAGAGACAATTGAACTCTTCCACCTGAAATGGGTGCTGACTAGGACAACTGATTTGGACCCCTTAAACTTGGCAGACCACCCAAGGACTATTCAAAGGGGCACCCCAGGTGTATGGTTGAGGGATGGTTTGAACTATATAAAACTGTATATATTCCCCACCTGTAACATTGAACTCCAAGGAGTCCCCACCCACTCACTCTGAGGTTTGGAGGTCTGTAGTCCAGATTCTTGGACATCTCCTTGAGAGAAGTGGAGGGGGAAAGGGCTGGTGCTGTTCTGTGCTGACTGTGGCACAGGCGTGAGGAGAAGAAAGTCAGTTCAGAGGACGACAATACAGCAACAGGGGCATCCTGAGCTGCAAACTGATGCCATTCCAGCCCCATCTCTCTGGACAAGCAGAGGTTCCAGACAGCAGCCACAGGTAAAATGCAGAGAACTTTTGTAAGTAAAACACCAGCCCTCAGGGTGTAATCCCCCTGAGACAAAGGCAGTGGGTGGGCAGAGGCTAGAATTGACACCTGAGTGTAAATTGCTATTTGTCTGCTGCCCAGAGCTGAATGCAAGGACTTGCAGAGAAATCTAGCTGGGCAGAAGCCTAATTTAAAAACGCAAGGCCCCCTGCCGAACTCAGATTTCTGGCTGATTTTGCCAGTCATAAACCCTGGGAGCAGTGGCCTACTAGAGTGAATAGGGTCACAGACCTGGGGTATTATGAGTGACTGGGTGCAAGGTGGGGAAGGAGGTATTAACCTTCACAGACTAATCCATTTGCTGGGTGGGTCCCTTTGCCCTAGGAGCGGAGCGGGCCCAAAACTGCTTGCTAGAGTCACATGCCTCACGGGCGGCAGAGGAGATCCCTGCCCCAGGCTCCAGCTCTGGGCAGGCCCAGAACTGCTTGCCAGTGCCGTGGGCATCCCATGGGCAGTGGCGGAGGAGTCCTCCATTGCAGGTAGACCCAAAACAGCTTGCTAGAGACACGCACACCACATGGGGGGCAGGGGAGGAGTTCCCTGCTCCAGGTACCCAAGCTGGGTGGGTCTAGAACTGTTTGCTAGAAGCACGCACGCCCTGCAGGTGGTGGTGGAGGGGCCTACCACTCTGAGCGGGCCCAAAACTGTTTGCTAGAGCCACTTACGTCCCATGGACAGAGGTGGAGGAGTTCCCCGCTCTGGGCTCCAGTGCTGGGAGGGCACAGATCGGCTGCTAGTGCTGCATGCATCCAACGGGCGGTGGTCAAGGAGTCCTCTGCTCCACCCCAGCTACTCTGGTGGGGCTGAACTAGGATTGATCTGGTCACTTGCATACCCTGAGCTACTGCTGCCATTCCCCCACCCCCTGGCTGCTGCAGGGAGCTGAACTAGGACTGATCTAGCTACTACAGTTCCCCTGTTCCACCAGTTTCCCCAGAGGGGCCGAACTAGGACTGATCTGGCTGCTGCTGGTGTCCTGTCCCCGGGTCGCCCTGGCAGGCTGAACGAGGTTTAATCCGGCCATGCACACACCCATACAGCAGCTACCATTCCACTGCACCCCAGTTGCCCCACTCCGAGAACTGGGAGAAGACAACAGACAAGCTCTGCCTGTCTCTCTGGGCAACCAGAAGAAGCCACCAACTGAATGGTTCTGATAAGGACTCCAAACAAGGTAAACTCAGCATGGGGTGGAATCAGCAGAAAAACTGGCAACTCAAATAACCAGAGTAGATCAACTCCTCCAAGGGAAAATGGGGCAGACACAATTGAAGACCCCATCCAAAAGCAAATGGCTGGGATGTCAGAAATCAAGTTCAGAATGTGGATAGCAAAGAAGATTAACAGAATGGAAGAAAGGAAGGAATTAGGAGTTCAAGAAATTTTTCAAAAGATTTCTCAAGAAATTATACAAAAGTTGTCTCAAGAACGCAACGATTTCAAAGATAAAATGATCAAAGATTTTGAAACACTGAGACAAGAGGTTGTAGCCCTCAAGGATCTGAAAGACACGGTGGAATCCCTCCGTAACAGAGTGCAACAGGCAGAAGAAAGGATCCCTGACTTTGAAGGCAAAGCTTTTGAAGAAGCCCAGGAATACAAAGACCAAAAGAAATGGAGAGCAAAAATGGATCTTTCTTTCAGAGAGCTCTGGGATAATTCGAAGAAAACTAATATTCGCCTTATAGGAATCCCTGAAGGCAACGAAGTTGCTTCACAAAACACAGAGG
>NW_003852440.1:10961062-10962240 GCF_000181295.1 Otolemur garnettii | reverse complement strand
TCCAGGAAATTCTCAAAACTATCCTCCATAATGAGCAGTGTAATCCTCCACCACAAAAGTAAACTCACCCAGAAGCTTTTGATCAAATTCCAACTTCCACAGTGCTGAAAGGATTAAAGATGTCCACTGGACTTTCGAAAAACTTGATACCCAAAATTTTACCGGCTTATCAATAATTTCCATCAATGTGAATGGCTTAAATTGTCCTCTAAAGAGGCACAGATTGGCGGCTGATTGGATACAGAAACTCAGACCAGACATCTGTTGTATACAAGAATCTCACCTTACCTTAAAAGACAAATATAGACTCAGGGTGAAAGGATAGTCATCTATATTCCAGGCTAATGGAAAGCAGAAAAAAGCAGGTGTTGCAATATTATTTGCAGATACAATAGGGTTTAAACCAACAAAAGTAAGCAAGGATAAGTATGGTCACCTCGTATTTGTTAAGGGTAAGACTCAATATGATGAGATTTCAATTATTAATATTTATGCACCCAACCAGAATGCACCTCAATTTATAAGAGATACTCTAACAGGCATGAGCACCTTGAGTTCTTCCAGCTCCATCATAGTCAGAGCTTTCAACAGTCCTTTGGCAGTGTTGGATAGATCCTCCAACAAGAAGCTTAGCACAGAAATTTTAGACTTAAACTGAACCATTCAGCATTTGGATTTAATGGACATCTACAGAACATTTCATCCTAACAAAACTGAATACACATTTTTCTCATCAGCCCATGGAACATACTCCAAAATTGATCACATATTAGGCCACAAGTCTAACCTCAAGAATAGAAATTATTCCTTCCATCTTCTTGGACCATCATGGAATAAAAGTTGAACTCAGTAACAACAGGAATCTGCAGACTCATAGAAACACATGGAAGCTAAATAACCTTACGGTGAATGATAGCTGGGTCAGAGATGAGATCATGAAGGAAATTACCAAATTTTTGGAACAATACGATAATGAAGACATGAATGATCAGAACCCTGGGATACTGCAAAGGCAGTCCTAAAAGGGAAATTTATAGCACTGCAAGCCTCCCTCAAGAAAATGGAAAGAGAGGAATTTAACAATTTAATGGGACATCTCAAGCAACTGGAAAAGGAAGAACATTCCAATCCCAAACCCAGCAGAAGAAAAGAAATAACCAAAATTAGAGCAGAATTAA
>NW_003852440.1:10955867-10959005 GCF_000181295.1 Otolemur garnettii | reverse complement strand
GACACACACACACAAAAGAAAGGAAAGGAAGGTTTTCATACCTCCAGGTGTGCTTAAATTTTGTTATTCTATTATTCTACTGAATGCTGTAGTACCGATTCTCAGAAAGCACAATACAAACATCAGAGTTTGGAAAAATGAACACAGTAAGTAAACAGAACACAGTAAGTAAAGCAAGCAGAACACAGTAAGTAAAGCAAGCAGACAGCCCTCATAATGGGACAAGATATTTGCTGGTTATGTCTCCAACAAAGGTTTAATAACCAGAATCCGCAGAGACCTCAAACGTATTAGCAAGAAGAGAACAAGTGATCCCATCTCAGGGTGGGTAAGGGACCTGAAGAGAATCTTCTCTGAAGAAGACAGGCACATGGCCTACAGATATATGAAAAAATGCTCATCATCCTTAATCATCAGAGAAATGCAAATTAAAGCTACTTCGAGATATCATCTAACACCAGTAAGATTAGACCATATCACAAAATCCCAAAGTCACAGATGCTGGCATGGTTGTGGAGAAAAGGGAACACTTCTACATTGTTGGTGGGATTGCAAACTCATACGTTCCTTTGGAAAGACATCTGGAGAACACTTAAAGAACTAAAAATAGACTTGCCATTTGATCCTATAATTCCTCTACTAGGTATATATCCAGAAGACCAAAAATCACACTACAACAAAGATATTTGTACCGAAATGTTTATTGCAGCCCAGTGCATAATTGCTAGGTCATGGAAGAAGCCCAAGTGCCCATTGACTCATGAATGGATCAACAAATTTTCGTATATGTACACCATGGAATACTATGCAGCCCTAAAGAAGGATGGAGACTTTTCCTCCTTCATGTTTACATGGATGGAGCTGGAAAATATTCTTCTTAGCAAAGTATCTCAAGAAGGAAGAAAAAGTATCCAATGTACTCAGCCCTACTGCAAAACTAAATTATAGCTTTCAAAGGAAAACTATAACCCAAGTATAGCCCAAGAATATGGGGGAAAAGGAGAGGGAGGGGAAGGAAGTGGATGAGTGTAGGGAGGGTGATTTGTGGGATCACATCTATGGTTTATCTTTCACGGGTACATGTGAATCTTTCTAAATGAAGAATACAAATGTCTTAACACAAAAAGAAAGTGACATGAAGGCTATGTTAACCAGTTTGATGAGAATATTTCAAATTGTATATAAAAATAGCACACTGTACCCCATTACAGTATCAATGTACACAGCTATGATCTAATAAAAAAAAAGAAAAAAGAAACAGCACCAAGGTCAAAGCTATCTTCTTGAACCTACTGTTTTTCTAGTGCCCTTAACTTAAATTGTCAGTATACCAGAATGGCGGTTACTATAAGCCAAATTCTTTAGGTAGATCAGAAAAGAATGACTCCTAGTAAGAATTTTTACCAGGCATTGGATATTTTCAAGTTTTCCATCTGCTCTGTATGTCAAAGTGCCAGGCTGTAGAGTAGGTAGACTGCACCTTAGTAGTAATAACATCAACCTGTTGTCTAAAGTGTACTATTAGTACATTTCTGCTCCACACCACAAATTTTACTGAAGGAATGTTTTCCATTAACTTGCCTAGCACTCTTGATTTGTGAAGACAGTTCATCAACACCCACAGGGCATGTGGTTTTAGCAACCTCAGGACTGGATAGAGCTACTTGTACAATGACATGGTCCAAAAAAACAGCAGAATACAAAATTCTATATGCAGAATGATCTAATATTATAAAAATATTAAATGAGAATACCCATAAATTTAAAACTTTATTTTTTGTTTACAAATTTTCTATATAGCTTACAATTGTTATAATAAAAAAAGTTCCTTTCTTTTTAAAAGCAGCACTAAAGTTTCTGACACAAGAGCATCATTTTTCCAAACTCTGATGTTTGTATTGTGCTTTCTGAGAATCAGTACTACAGCATTCAGTAGAATAATAGAATAACAAAATTTAAGCACACCTGGAGGTATGAAAACCTTCCTTTCCTTTCTTTTGTGTGTGTGTGTCTTCTAGAAAGTCAACTGACAATGATAAAATATGTTTGAGTGCAGAGAAAATTAGAAAACATCCTTTCTTGTAAAGAGAAACTAAAACTTGGTATTTAAAAAATGATTCAGCCTTTCATCTCACGTGTATGAGGAGCTCAGTGTGTGTGAAATTACATCAGGGATTTTCATATTTTCTGTCTGCGTTTGATTGGTTATTCAGATTTTGCTTAATATAGCAGAGTTGTAACACAAAAGGAATTGTTTGTGTCTTTGTTTCCCTAGATCAATACCTGTAAGATTTATATGCTGTATGTAATTTAAAGATTTAATGATCTCTTTGAAATAAATACATGTATGCACATCTTTAGCATGCTACACCAGAAAATTGAAAGCATAAATAAAATGACAGGCAAAGTGAAGATGCAGCAATGATTTCTTTACAAGTGATTGTCAATTTGTTGCCCCAGATCAAGGCTCTTGTCTCCCCACTGACCTAGGAACAGAATGAGTAACTAACACAAGCCATCTACTGAAATTTAAGTTGTGGGCTTCTTCATGGTTTTAAGAATATTAAGATTTTAAGAATACTCTAGGGGACGAAGGAAGATGGCCAACTAGAGGCAGCTTTCACCAGAGGATCCTGTCCAGAGGGAGAGATACTGGACGGAAGTGGACTCAGCAAAGCTGAAGGTGGGAAGCTGAGCTGAGAATGAAGATAGACAAGTGCACATCATCTCTGCTGAGGCGAGCTGCAACTCCAAGAAAGAGGAACCAAGAAAATAAATTCCAGGTATAAAGCCCATCACCTAGAGAACAAGAAACCCCTTCCACAAGTAGGAGGCTCCCTGTGGGCTCCCTGCAAGGGAGCAGAGAACATTTTACCCCATTTTACCCCATGGGAGAGGGCTGCTAAACATAGGGCCTCCTTTTTCAGGGAGGCTCCACCTGCCTGGCATAAAATTGAACAAATATTTTCCCCACATCCACGCCAGCAACTCTGGTTTTGGGATTTTGTGATATGGGCTAATCTTACTGGAGTTAGGTGATATCTCAAAGTAGTTTTGATTTGCATTTCTCTAATGATTAAGGATGGTGAGCATTTTTTCATATGTCTATAGGCCGCATGCCTGTCTTCTTTGGTGAAA
>NW_003852440.1:10936127-10954836 GCF_000181295.1 Otolemur garnettii | reverse complement strand
CACAATGACAAAGCAAATGACATAAAATCTATGTGAACCAGCTTGATGAAAGTATTTCAAATTGTATATGAAAACACTACACTGTACCCCATGCATGCATAAATGTATACAGCTATCAATTAATAAAAAATATATATATTTTCCCCACAATTCTGAACTCCTAGTCCACACTTTCCCCCTCAACTGGTGGTCTGAAGGTCTGTCCCCTGCAGAGCCCAGTGTTTGGCAATTTCCTGAGAGGCCTGGGAATTCTGTGGGCTGCTGAACAGAGAGGGATGCATTGTCAGGATGTGGTGCCCGGAGGAGGCACTGATGCCCCGTTCTGACTTTGAGGGGCATTTTCTTTTTTCTTTTTTCTTTTTGCAGTTTTTGGCCAGGTCTGGGTTTGAACCCACCACCTCCAGCATATGGGGCTGGCACCCAACTTCTTTGAGCCACAGGTGCCGCCCATGAGGGGCACTTTCTGACTCAGTGGTTCACCAGCAGAGATCAGGCTCCATTCCTTCGGGTTTGTGAGATGGTACTGCCTATGGATTTCTACTATTGGGCCACTGGATTTCTACTATTGGGGCTTTCAACTCTCCCTGTTGATCAGTGATTGTACTGCCCAGAACATTCTGATTAGAACACTTGACCTGGGCTGTCTACCTGGGGACCCTCCAAGATTTAGCAGTGGTTGTTTTGTAGCAGTAAAGGACTGATTCTCCTCCTCTACCTGTCATTAGTAGGGGTAGGGGACCACAGTTGCTTGTATCTCAGCTGAGATTTTAGCCTAATACCACCACTCATTAGGATTGGATATAGGATGGCTGAATTCAAGACAGAGCCACCTTGACCTATTTCACCAAGCAGGTCCTCAGAGTCTCTGGCTGTAGCTCTGAAAGGGACCTTTGTAAGGCTGTAGGGGAAAAATCACATTCACAAGCCCCAGAGACTGTTAGGAAATGAAGTGGTAAAGGGGCTGGTTACCTCTACTTCCTGGGGCCCCCAATCCAATCTCACCATAAGTTTTAATTGCCACATTACAGAAAATACTCATTGGGTGGAACCAGTAGAACTCTGGCAACATGAATAATCAGAGTAGATCAACTTCCCCTAGGAATGAAAAAGAAGATACAACAGAAGATGTCATTCATAGACAAATGGCTGAATTGTCAGAAACAAACTTCAGACTATGGATGGTAAACAAGATGAATAGAATGGAGGAAAAGATGGATATAGATATCCAAAGAGTAGTCTAAAACTTGTCTCAAGAAATTAATGAATTCAAAGACAACGTCACCAAGGATATGGACATAATAAGAAAAGATATAGCAGAGCTCAAGGAAGTGAAAAAATTATTCAAGGAGCTATGAAATACAATAGAATCCCTCAGTAATAGAGTTGGGAAGGCAGAAGAAAGGATCTCAGAAATTGGAGACAAGGCTTTTGAATGACCCCAAGCATTTAAAGAGGCAGAAAAATGGAAAACAAGAATAGAACATTCCATAAGAGAGTTATAGAATCATTCCAAAAAGTCAAACACCCAACTTACAGATATTCCTGAAGGAGCAGAGGATGGTCCTAAAGGCACAGATGCTCTACTTCAAGATATTATGAAGAATTTCCCAAGCATTCCAGGAGATACAGAAATTCATATAGTAGACAGTTTCAGAACTCCAGCAAGAATCATTCCAAATAAAGCATCTCCCAGATTGTACATATGACCTACAAAGTTAACACGAAGGAAAAATTCTGCAACATCCAGATGTAAGAAAAGAATGACCTACAAAGGGAGAAATAGTAGAATGACTGCAGATCTTTCAGCTGAAACTTTTCCAACCAGAAGAGGATAGTCATCAAATTTCCATCTTCTAAAACAAAACAACATTCCACCCAGGATACTGTATCCAGCTAAACTGAGTTTCTATTATGATGAGGAAATCAAATACTTTACTGACATACACACATTAGGGAAATTTTCCATAAATAAACCAGCTCTCCAGGAAATACTCAAACCCATTTTCCGTAATGACTAGCATAATGGTCTACCACCAAAGTAAACTCACACTGAATTTATCAAACAAAACCTAACATCTGCAATGGTGAAAGGCTTAAAAATATGCACTGGAGTTTTGAAAAACATGATAGCCAAAACACTACCATAACTATCAATTCTCTCAATTAACGTGAATGGCTTGGATTCCTCTAAAGAGGCACAGGTTGACTGACTGGATACAAAACTCAAGCCAGGTATCTGTTGGTATCTGTTGCTACAAAAGACTCATCCTACCTAAAAGGATAAAAAAAAAAAAAGGTTCAGGGCTAAGGAAAGGATGTTTATAGTATAGGCAGTCCAAATTCCCATCAACCCATGAATGGATTAACAAATTATGGTATTTGTATACCATGAAATGCTATTTTGCCATAAGAAGGAGGGAGACTTTACATTTTCTAGTTTACCTGGATGGAGCTGGAACATATTCTTCTTAGTAAAGTATCTCGATAATGGAAAAAAGATATCCAATGTACTCAATACTATTATGAAACCAATATAGAAACACACATTCATACAAATGATAAAACCAAATATAGTCCAGAAAGAAGGAGGGGAGGGGGTAGGGAGGGGAGGAGATAGAACAAGTGGAGGTAGGGTATTTGGTGGGATCTCACCTAATGTATGCAATGCAAGGGTACATATCAAAACAACTAAGAGTATATTATAAATGTCTTACCATAAAAAATAAGTGAGGTGATAGTTATGTTAATCAGTTTGATTTAAGCATTCCAAATTGTATATCAAATCATCACATTGTACCCCATAAATGTATACAGTTATGATTTAATAAAAATTAAATTTAAAAATATTATAAAACTATAATAATATTTAGAAAAAGCCAATTTATATTCGGACAAATGGATAATATCTTAACTACTATTCAGGAAAAAAACTATAGAATGTCAGAATTCACATCTTTATTACTATTTGTCTATGATAACATGAAGAAAGAACAGAAGTGAATAACTTGACAATATAAATACCTACACTTGTTATTGCCACTATAAATGTTATTCTGCAAGTTAGTTGATGGGAAAAGCTTCACCAATGAAAAAATAAATGTCCTCAAAGAAAGAAATTTCACAAAAGTTTCAGGTGATTCATTCCCTAATTTAGTAGTTTTTGAGATACATGGGTCAGGTCCTATAATCATCTGACTTACTATCCCAGAAGGAAAATGTGAAAGTTTATAATTAATGTGATGATTCAGATGGTAGCACAATATAAAAGAAATACACAGATGTCAATTGTTTCCCTATGAATATTCCAGAAAAATTGCCAATGGTAGAATAGAATGGGAAAAGAGACCATGCAAGGCCCCATGGCTCAGTGTGGTCCCTCTGGAGACCCTTCCCTAGGCTTCCAGACTGAGTATCTCACAACACAGCAAAGGGATCTTTAACCTGCACAGTGGTCCCTTTGCTCTCCAAAATTTGATATTCTGTGATGTAGTAAAGAAGAGGAGACATTCTGTGAATTTGAGCAAGTTATTAAACCTATTTGGGGTTCCCGTTCCTCATCTGTAAAAGAGGAATAACAATAATACTGGTATCATCAGGCACTTTGGAAGACATGAAATAATGTAGGTGAGGGATTGCAACATTGTCTAGTGCCAAGTAAGTAAGTAATTGTTACTAGATATTAGTATTAAATATTGGAACAAAAAGAAAAAAATGAATAAAAATTAACTTAAAAAAGAGTATTCAGTTGGTCAGCACCTGTGGCTCAAAGGAGTAGGGTGCTGGCCCCATATGCCGGAGGTGGTGGGTTCAAACCCAGCCCCAGCCAAAAACTGTAAAAAAAAAAAATAAGAAGAAGAAGAACATTCAGCACCAATTAAATATTCCATACCTGAGTGAAGAAAACAATAGAAAATAAGGAGAATATATCAATCATATAAATTGACAGACATACTATGTTCCTATGGGAATGTTATGCCTGCAGTGGAAACAGAAGGAGACCACAGTATTAGAAAGAAATCAAAAATTTTTTCAAAATTGATGTTTAAACCTCAAAGCTCTCTTACAAAATACCAAATGAACTCTTCTCATAACTCATCAAATGATGCTCAGGTTCATCATGAAGAACATGTAGAAAGAATTATCCAATCTCTCCAACAAATCAGAAGGAAGCATTTTGAGGTCACCATCATTGCTAGACAATTCTAGACATCTAACATATGCGTGGTTATATTCTAACACATTTAACAGTATAATGCTATTATCAAAATGGAGATACACATCAATAAAACTGAAGAGAAAATACAGAAATCTTTCTAAGGACATAATAACTTAGAATATGACAGAACTGGCATTTCAGATCACTGGCAAAAATGGGAAATATTTAGTAAATGGTGATTGGATTACTGATGAAGTGATTAGAAAACAAGATCACTCCAAGCTCATTTCCAAATGAAATAATGACTAAAATGAAATCATTAAAAAGAGAAAACTGGAGTATATAGAGTTATGTTTGGAAACATCCTTTATATTATGTTAATAGAAACAGAATCTATGAAAATAGTTTTTAGGAAACCAGGTATGATTAGTAAAATGTAAGAAGAAATAGGCAAAATACAGAGGAAGATGTAATATAATGTTACAATCTTTTGAACTTAAGAAGATGGTAAATTAAGTAAAGAAAACATTTGTCTAAGACTGGGCTGCACCAGCCCCACTTCTGGTTTCCTGGGTTACCGGGTACTCTCACCATACCAAGGACAGAATAATTACCAAAACTACATTTAAGTCATTCAAATGTGGTAAATAGTAATCAGGGACAGAATGGCAAGTGGAGCTACCGCCATCTCTATGGATCAGATCATTCTACATCCACACTGGCCCCACCCTCAGATGTGGGGTCATCCTCACACCCTCCTGCTGTGTGTCTGAGGCTTGCCTTGGTCATTCCACCTTGTCCTCAAATCTCCTGAAACAAGAGACAATTGTTGTCTCATCAGCATCCCCAACCCACAAAGAACAGCCAGGAGGGTACTCCCCTCCCCAGTGTATGTCAGGCATTCACTCTGGTACTCATGGGAATGATTGTGGAGTGGGTAGGCGCCCAGAAGAGGGCTACTCAGGTAGCTCAGTCTCCTGAGGAACAAGCAATCTCCTACTGGGAGTAAATAGTTATAATCTGTCTGGAGGTCAATATGATAATAGACTTCAACAATTTTAGCAGTGTGCATATGTTTTGACTCAGAAATTTCACTTTTACTAATTTGTCTAAGAAAATATCTGGAGATGTCATTAAAGATGTTTGTAAAAGAGTGGTCATGGTGGGCAGTGCCTGTGGCTCAAAGGAGTAGGGTGCTGACCCGATACGACTGAGGTAGCAAGTTCAAACCCAGCCCCAGCCAAAAGCTGCAAAAAAGAAAAAAGAGTGGTAATGGCAACACTATATTCATCATTGCAAAAAAAAAGAATAGGCAGTGTTTCTAATAATAGAAAATGGTCCAAATTATGATACATTCATAGACTATAATACCATGACATTAAAAGTTATGATCTATATCAAGGTTTTTCTATAGAAGAATACATAATATACATTGTCAATTTTACAAAATTAAGGTTAACTGCTTTTAAAAAACATTAAAAGTAGAGTGACTGAAATTTTGCAAACTAAGCGTGTGTGTGTGTGTGTAGCATAAGCCCAGTACGTTGTAACTTCTGGGCATGAGAAAAGTAAAAATCTACCTGTATTTTTTTGTGCATGACACATTACATTGCATTTAAGAGAGTCTGTTGTATTTCTCTTTTTATTATTTAGTTGTAGTTCAATTTCTTTTGTTAGAGGAAGAATGGAATATAAGGGTTAGTGTCTGCATTGGCACAAGCTAAGAAATAACTCAAAAAGCATATTCATTATAACAATTCTCAATTTATGGAGGGACATCAAACATGTAAAGGGCCAAGAGAGTTCTTGAGAGACAAGGAAAGGGAGGAAATATCTGTCTTCTGGTTTGAGGTTCAATGTCATTTTTAAAAAAGAAAGAAAGAAAACTCTTAGCAGACTGACATAGCGGTGGGAGAACTCATCAGAGAGTCCTGTTCAGACACTCCCAGTGAAGGAGGAAGCGTGCTCCTGCCTACAGGGGTCTGGGCATGGGGACAGGCAGTTCCAGTCCCTTTATAGGCCAGTGAGGAAACACCAGACTCAGCACTGCCCTAAATACCTCCCTCCAGGGCCAGACTCAGTGCTGGGGCACTGGAGTGGCTGGGGAGTCAGCAAGCCTATGAGGGTGTCCTGTGTGTGAGGCAGGCAGGCATAGCAACACAGGGACAAAGACAGAGAAGCAATTAAACCATATGGGCAATCATTTTCTCAAAATACAGTAGACCCCCTGTGACAGGCACAGACCCACCCAAGGGACTATAACACACTGGTCAACAGGCAAAGTGGTCAACATAAGGAATAGGCCTACCATACTGATACCCATATGTGGTGCATGTCAGGTCTATGAAAATTAGGTCAATTTAAATAAGGGGTCACTGTTTAGAAGTGGCCAGCTATGGAGAGCTCACTTTTCTGTGTGTTTTGAAGAAAAGTCTGGCATGATGCCAGTAACACTATGGATTATTTTCCCTTCATACATGCAGTACAAGTAAGAAGCAAAAATTAGAATCATCTTCTTAGAATGCAGTTGTGGGGCAAACAGTTTGTATTGTTTGACTAATACATTTCTTTGTTTTCAATCTCTCTCTCTCTCTCTCTCTCCATATATATGTGTGTGTGTGTGTGTATACACACACATATATATATAATATTTTGAGAGTATTTTTTCTTGAATTCTATATGTATACACACACATATATATGTATATATAATATGTATATATATACATATAATGTATATATATAATATGTATATATTATATATATATATAATATTTTGAGAGTATTTTTTTTCTTTGTGCAGAGCTGTTTTGGAAGAATAAGTCTTTATTTTGCTGACTGCCTTTTGGAATTGAAACCTTTTGGAGCAATCCCAGGGGAAGATACATCTCTAGGTGTGCATTTCAATAATTTACATGGGTTTTATAAAAATAGATTCAGGACATCCATCCCACCCCGCAGTCAGGACCGTGGGACAGTAATGCAGGGAGGGGGTCCAGCATGTCTGTGCCTATGGTGTATCTTCTGCTTCGTGTTTCTGTTAAGGAATTGGGTTTGAGGAAGGCTTGGTGGGATGAGTGGCTGCTGTCCTAGACACAGCAATGACAAAGGGCTCCTACCCCTGCCAGCCCCACTGACTCCTGTTCCCCTCTTTGTTCCTTTCTTTTGTTTTTCATCTTCCACTGAGGATTTAGAAGTTACCACAATGTGCCAAACAGTAAACAGGTAAAGATAAACTAAAATAAAATCAGATCATGAAAGGGTTCATTCCTCCTCCTGTCAGCCTGGGGGCCTTTAAAATAGAGAAGTATCAGGAGAATATGGTAAAGGGCACAGACCACATGAGTTTGTCCTCCCCACACTCCTCTACTAAAAGGACAGTAAAGGAGCTTTTATCCACGAAGACAAAAATTGAGAGGAGAACAGTAGGTTGGAGATTTCAGCTCATACTCTATAACTGGAAGCGGACAGAGATGTGACAGTCAGCCAAGGAGAGCCGGGAGCTAAGCTGAGTCCCTGCCGAGGGATCTTGGGGCAGGCACCACCCACACACAGCACACAGCATGGGGAACACCCAGACTCTAGTTGAGAAAAATCAAGAGAGTTGAGAAAGGGGCTGCCTTTGGCCCTGGAGCCAGCTCAGCTCCCATCCCAGATTCTGCCCACTCCCCATGCAATAGATACAGATCCATGCTTTCTAATCTGGAAATACTCCAAATCCCAGAAATAAAAGGAATTAGTGAAAGTTCACCAATAGAACTGTAGGAAACTCACCATTTCTACCTCCCCCACCACCACTCTAGGCATCCAGTGGAGAGTAAGGTTATTCATTGTTACACAGGCTACAAGTGTGAGTCAAGGGTACTCTGAAAACCTGATAGATGAGATAGCAAACTGTTAATTAAGAAAAAAAGAATGAGAACTGGAAAGGAAACTTCTGTTATGTAGCAAATACAATTATTTTTAGAAAGCAAAGACATAGCCAAGAGATAAATAATACATAAAACACACACACATAACTGAATTCTACCAACCCCAGGCTCTAGAAAAGAACCCAGGTCACCCAAGGCCTCGGGTGCACTGTCTTGTTTAGGGAACAATGACCAGGAAAATTGTACATTTTCAGTATGGAAAATTTATTTTGGAATATTTTCAAAAATACAAAAATGTTTTTCCAAATATTTCTGACATGGTTGGACTTATGAATACAGACTCAGGGATACAGAAGGCCTCGTGTGTTCCATTTCCCCTCGTCCCACCATAAAACGTGTTCTGCCCCATGGGGTCCTGAGCAGGGGACCCAACTGAGCCGTGCCTATGGTCCTTACCCCCAGAAACTCTGAGAGTAAAGGTGTGCTGTTTAATGCTACAAAGTTTGTGATGATTTCTTATGAGCAATAGAAAATGCACATAAATGTCCACAGGAATAAATAAAAAGAACAAAACTTATATTATTAAGTGCATAGAAAGTGTTATTAATATTATTGAAGTAGAGATATTGGAATAAGTGGGAGGCAGTACATAGAAATAAAGAAATCAATCAATTCATCAGTCAATAAATAAAAGGAGAGGGATATTAATACCAAGAATATATTAAGAATTTTATAAGAAAGGATAAATGCTAAGCATAGGGCTCAAAAATACATTTTCATGATATTGCAAGTACTGAAACTAACTAGAAATTATAATGTACCTGTTAGATGATGTGTTTGTAGGAGAGCAACACAGAAAGTCAATACACTATGTCTTGTATTACTAAATAAAAAAAAAGAAAAAGGCTTTTTTAAAAAATGTGGAAATATTCTAGAGAAATCATCAAGAAATTTTGAGGCCCTTCTCCTCCTAGGAGCAGGTTTTGGTGGTGGGACAGGGAAAAATGGAGCACACAAGGCCTTCTGTATCCCTGGGTTCTGCATTCATAAGTCCAACCATGTCAGAAATATTTGGAAAAACATTTTTGTATTTTTGAAAATATTCCCCAAAATAAGTTTTCCATACTGAAAATGTACAATTTTCCTGGTCATTGTTCCCTAAACAAGACAGTGCACAGATAACAACTATTTCCATTGTACTGGGCATTCTGAGTCATCTAGAGATGATTTAAAGTACACAGAAATGTGGGTGGGTTATGAGCAAATACTGGACCATTTCATATGAGAGGCCTTGTTATCTGTTTAAAGTTCTGGAACCAGTCCCCCAGGAGTAACAAGGGATGATTGTACTTTTTTATTGTGATGTGACATTTAACACTTCTTCTCTAACTATATGAAGATTAATTTCTCATTACTTTTGTGGTTAAAGAGTAGTGAGTGAGCTGGAGCCACCTCACAGTAGCTCATTTTCATGGCTGACATTTTCACAAATCTTGGTGCCAGTTAGTAAAAGCTATCATTATTAAAACTTTACAATTAGGAGTTGGAACATTATGGCAGAAGGGAAGGATGTTTCACTTAGCTCTTCTGGAACAACAAGTGAGAGTGAGTGGGCTAGATCATTCCCACTGTGGAATATTGGTGTGGAGTAGCAGTTCAGGATGTGCGGCAAAGTGACAGATTACTGGACTTGGAGTGTAATCCAGAGCTGCAGAGAATACCAGGAAAGTTTCTGCCCTGTGGCTGTGGCGGCAAACAGGCCCCACGGAGGATTACAATTCCCAGTTTGTTGGGAAATTAGGTGTTGTGTGGAAAGATTGGAGTGGAATTCGGAGGCCAGAGCGGGGTGCCATCTGGAATGGCACCACAGTGGTTAGGTGAAGACACTCAGACAGGAAAGATCCTGGATAGGAAACAGCCATTGTTTTAAAATTTGGGAGATGGCACCACAGGCACCTTTCTGCCCAGGCTAGGTGCGGCACTTTGAGGCTCACCAGCAGGCAGACATCCTGCACTTGGAGCAGGCCCAGAGTATCCCACACTTCATAGGAACTGTTGCAGGGAGAAGTTGTGAGACATGCCTGTGAAAATTTTTTGAGATGGGTGGAATCAACAGTTTGGCAGGGTCTAGGCTCCAGGTGGGTAACCAGGCAACCACCAAGAACAGTCTAAGCTGGGAAAAAGGTATAAGCCTATTAAACACTCATGGCGCCACCTCGTGTCCAGAAAGTATATTGCAACATAAATATATTCCTACTAAAGTTGATCCCTATGGCATACATATAGTCATATGTTTTTATATATATGTGTAATTTTTTGTTGGTGATGCCTTTTTTCTTTGCTAATTCTTTTTGCTTTTTTGTGTTCTGTTTTCTTTCTTGTAGGATATATCGTTAATTTTTTTTAATTATTTTTTTATCTTCTTCCCTTCCTATGGTTGCTGAGAGTGCTTACATCAGGCTATTTGTTTTTTGTTTGTTTGTTTGTTTGTTTTTGACTGTCTTTTTTGTGTGTGTCTGTTTATGTGTCTTGTTCCTTTTTTGTTTATTTGTTCATTTTGTTCCAATGTGTCTTGTGTTTTGCTAAAGTCTAGGGTTGGCTATTTTCCCTAGCTCCAATTTTTACACTCAACCAAAGCAAGGGGAAGTTGAGATGTCGGCTGACTGGAGCCAGCTATCAATAGAAACTCCCATCCAGAGGGAGAGATAATGGCCAGAAAGAACCCAACAAAGCTGAAGGGTGGGAGCCGAGCTGAGAGAAGAGATTGATGCATGTCTTCTCTGCTGAGGCAAGCTGCAACTCTAAGGAAACAAATTTCAGGCACAGAATTCATCCTAAGGAGGACACATGTCCATTCCCTCCCCCAGAAGAATTTCTTGCTTGCTGTGTGATCTCTACTAGTGAGCAGTGAACTGAGGTTCTCTTTTCTCATCCCATGGAAGTGAGATGCTGGAAGCTGGGATTCCTTCTCCGAAGAGTCCCTGCTGTGACCCTAAGCAGTCTCATATCAGGCATGAAGGTTGAAAAAATATTTTCCCTGACACTTTGAACTTCTAGTCCACCCTTTCTCCCCCTGCCTGGCAGTCAAGAAGTCCAAACCCTGCAGAGACCAAAATGTCCATGGTTCTGTTAGGACTGGGCATTCCAAGGACTTCAGCAGAGCAGCTACACTGTAACTGTGAATCCAGTAACAGTACAAAAAGGCACAAAGGGGAAGGTATCTGGCCTGGCTTTGAGAAAGTGCAACTCAGCAGTGCAGAGGCTTAGGTCTCTGCATGATGGGAGACTCAGAAACTACTGAGGCACAGGACCCTGAGTAAAGACACCTCCCACCCAGCATCAGCATTTTTTTTTGAGACAGAGCCTCAAGCTATCCCCCTGGGTAGAGTGCCATGGCATCACAGCTCACAGCAACCTCCAACTCCTGGGCTCAAGTGAGTCTCCTGCCTCAGCCTCCCAAGTAGCTGGGACCACAGGCACCTGCCACAATGCCTGGCCATTTTTTGGTTGCAGCCATCATTGTTGTTTGGCAGGCCCGGGCTGGGGATTCGAACCCGCCACCTTAGGTGTATGTGGCTGGCGCCTTAGCCGCTTGAGCCACAGGCACTGAGCCAGCATCAGCATTAATAGAGAGATCCCACCAGGGTCAAATTTTGGAGAGACACCTCCCCAATTCTGTGGACTACCAGAGGGAAATAGAAATCGCATTACAGTGTTACCATAGGAGCAGAGTGGCTGGGGCAGAGGCACAGTCTCTGAGGGAAAAAATCATTTTCTGCCTTGTTAACCTCTAGTTTGGAATGAGCTCAGGTGAAACACTCCCCAGTTTCTATTGAGCCCCTGAGGTAGTCAAGCTTCAGCTCCCCCAGCTGGCTGGTGGCAGAGTGTGGTGGCATGGCAATGAGGCATTGACTTCCCTCTGACTCTAGCAGGCCCAAATCCCTGGTGCATTTGCTCATTGGAGGGAACTGGGCCAGAGTCCTGTGGGGCTACCGTGTCTGGGTGTGATGGAGGTACAAGGTAGGGAAAGAGGCACCAGCCCCCCAGACTATTTTACTGGGTGGGACTTTCTGACTTCGGAGTACTGAAGTGAGTTACACTTGAGCTGCCAGTGGATCCCCGCTGTTTAGTTGCTGAAGAGCTTTTGAACTCTCCCACTTAATCTGTGCTTGTGTTGACTAGAACAATTGGTTTGGAACTCTTGACCTAGGCTGAGCACTCAGGCATCCACCAAGATTGTACTCTGGTTGTGTTGTTGTGGGAGTGTGGGATTCCCCTCTTCCAGGTGTTGCCTTTTGGGGGGGGGGTCTTAGTTGCTTATATATCTCTGCAGCTGAGATTTTAGCCCAAAGCCACAGATTCACTAGAATTGGACAAAGATGAATATAGGACAGAGCCTGTGTTGTAGCTGAATACAGGACAGAGCCATCTAGCCCCATCACATCAAGCAGGTCCCCAGAGTTTCAAGCTGTAGTACTGAATGGGACCTTTGTAAAGCTCTAGGTGAAATTCTGCAATCACCAGTCCCAGTTCTTTAGTAAAAGACTGGGTTAATTAAAACACCAGGAGCCCTCAATTCAATTTCACCTTACCAGCTTCTCTAACCAAACAGTGAAAAATAATCATGGGGTGGAATCAGTGGAAAAACTCTGGCAACATGAATAATCAGAGTAGATCAATTCCCCCAAGGAAAAACAAAGGAGACACAACAGAAGATCGCATTCATAAACAAATGGCTGAGATGTCTGAAATTGAATTCAGAATTTGAGTTACAAATACAATTAACAGAATGGATCTAAAGTTGGAATTAGAAATTCAAGGATTCAAAAGTTGTCTCAAGAATTCAATGAATTCAAAGACAAAATCTTCAAAGATTTTAACACATTGAGGCAAGAACTTGCAGCCCTCAAAGATCTGAGAAATACTGTAAAATCCCTCAATAACAGAATGGATCTGGCAGAAGAAAGGATCTCTGACATTGAAGATAAAGCTTTTGAATGCTCCCAAATGTTCAAGGAGGAAGATAAGTTGGAGAGCAAAAATGGATCATTCCCTGAAAGAATTGTGGGAACACTCTAAAAGAGCAAACATTCACCATATAGGAATCCCTGAAAGACAAGAGGATGTTCCGAAAGGCACAGATACTCTACTTCAAGAGTTAGTTGAGGAGAACTTCCCAAGCATGACAAGAAATACTGAAATTCAGATAGCAGATAGTTTCAGAATCCCAGCATGACTCAATCCAAATAAAGCATCTCCTAGACATATTGTAATTAACTTTGCCAAAGTTAATATGAAGCAGAAAATCCTGCAAGCAACCAAATGTAAGAAAATCATAACCTACAAGGGTAAGAATATTATAATGACTGTAAATATCTCTACTGAAACTTTTCAAGTCAGAAGAGGGTGGTCATCAACCTTCAATCTCCTAAAATAAAACAACTTTCAGCCCAGGATTCTGTATCCAGCTAAACTGAGTTTCATTTATCATGGAGAAGTCAAATACTTTAATGATATTCACATGTTGAAAAAATTTGCCATAACTAAATGAGCTCATCAAGATATTCTCAGACCCATCCTCCATAATGACCAGCACAATGCTCTACCAACAAAGTAAACTCACTCAGAAATTATTGCTCAAAACCCAATTTCAACAGTGGCAAAAGGATTAAAAATGTCCACTGGACTTCCAAAAAACTTGACACCCAAAATATTACCAGGCTTATCGATACTCTCAATTAATGTGAATGGCTTAAATTGTCCTCTTAAGAGGCATAGGTTGGCTAACTGGATACAAAAACTCAGGACAGATATCTGCTGCATAAAGAATCTCATCTTACCTTAAAGAATAAATATAGACTCAGAGTGAAGGGATGGATATCTATAATCCAGGCAAATGGAAATCAGAAAAAAGCATGGGTTGCAATTTTATTTGCAGACACATCAGGCTTTAACCCAATAAAAGTAAGGAAAGACAATGATGGTCACTTCATACTTGTTAAGGAAAACACTCAACATGATGAGATTTCAATTATTAACTTTTATGCACCCAACCAGAATGCTCCTCAATAAATAAGAGAGATCCTAACAGACATGAACAATTTAATATCTTCTAGCACCATAATAGCTGGAGACTTTAATACCCCTTTGTCAGTGTTGGATACATCCTCCAAGAAGAAACTAAGCAAAGAAATTTGGACTTAAACTTCACCATACAACAATTGAATTTAACAGACATCTACAGAACATTTCATCCTAATAAAACTAAAAACACATTCCTCTCACCAGCCCATGGAACATCCTCCAAAATTGATATCTTAGTTCACAAGTCTAACCTCGGATCATCATGCAATAAAAATTGAACTCACCAATAACAGGTATCTACATATTCACATAAAGACATAGAAACTAAATGACCAAATGTTGAAAGATAGATGGGCATAGATGAGATTAAGAAGGAAACTGCCAAATTTTTGGAACAAAACACTAATGAAGACATGAATTATCAGGATCTGACAGATACTGCAAAGGCAGTCCTAAGAGGGAAATTTATAGCATTGCAAGTCTTCCTCAAGAGAACAGAAAGAGAGGAAGTTAATAACTTAATGGGACATCTCAAGCAACTAGAAAAGGAAGAACATTCCAAACCCAAACCGAGCAGAAGAAAAGAGATAACTAAAATTAGAGCAGAATTAAATGAAATCAAAACAAAAGTATTATTCAAAAGATCAATGAATCAAAAAGTTGGTTTTTTGAAAAATTCAATAAAATTGATAAACTTTTGGCCAACCTAACCAAAAGTAGAAAATTAAAATTCCTAATATCATCAATCAGAAATGATAAAGGCGAAATAACAGACACCTCAGAAATTCAAAGAATCCTTAATGAATACTACAAAAAAACTCCATTCTTGGAAATATGAAAATCTGAAAGAAATTGACCAGTACTTGGAAACACACCACCTTCCTAGACTTAGCCAGAAAGAATTGGAAATGCTGAATAGACCTATATCAAGTACTGAAATAGCATCAACTATATGAACTCTCCCAAAAAAGAAGGTCCAGAACCAGATGATTTCACATCAGAATTCTACCAAAGCTTTAAAGAGGAACTGGTATCTATATTACTTAACCTTCTCTAAAACTTAGAAAAAGAAGGAATACTTCCCAACATATTCTATGAAGCAAATATCACCATGATCCCCAGGAAAAAACCCAATAAGAAAAAAAAATTATAGACCAATATTCTTAATGAATATAGATGCAAAAACATTTGATAAGATCCTAGTAAATGGAATTCGGCAACACATAGAACGAGTTATTCACCATGACCAAGTGGGTTTCATCCCAGGCTCTCAAGGTTGCTTCAATATACGTAAATCTATAAATATAATAGATCACATAAACAAATTAAAAAACAAAGACCATATGATTCTCTCAATAGATGCAGAAGATTTTGGTAACATCTAGCACCCTTTCATGATCAGAACACTTAAGAAAAGAGATATAAAAGGGACTTTTCTTAAACTGATCGAGGCCATCTACAGCAAACCCACAACCAATATCATATTGAATGGAGTTAAATTGAAAACATCTCCACTCAGATCAGGAACCAGGCAAGGTTACCCATTGTCTCCCCTGCTTTTTAACATTGTAATTGAAGTCTTAGGCATCATAATCAAGCAAGAGAAGGAGATCAAGGATATACAAATAAGGTCAGAGGAGATCAAACTTTCACTCTTCACAGATGATATGATTTTATACCTGGAAAACCCCAGGGACTCAACCACAAAACTCTTAGATGTGATCAAGGAATACAGTATCATCTCAGGATATAAAATCAATACTCACAAATTCAGCAGCTTTTACATATACCAATAACAGTCAATCTGAAAAAACAGTCAAAGACTCTATTCCTTTTACAGTAGTGCCAAAGAAGATGAGATATTTGGGGATTTACCTAACAAAGGATGTGAACGATCTCTATAAAGAGAATTATGAAATTCTAGGAAAATAAATAGCTGAAGATGTTAACAAATGGAAAAATATACCATGTTCATGACTGAGAAGAATCAACATTGTTAAAATGTCCGTATTTCCCAAAGCAATTTACAAATTTAATGCAATCCCTATCAAAGTACCACTGTCATACTTGAAATATCTGGAAAAAATAGTACTTCATTTTATATGGAACCAGGAAAAACCTCCAATAGCCAAGACATTACTCAGAAATAAAAACAAATCAGGAGGAATCACACTACCAGACTTCAAACTATACTATAAATCTATAGTGATGAAAACAACATGATACTGGCACAAAAATAGAGAGGCAGATGTATGGAACAGAATTGAGAACCAAGAGATGAACCCAAACATTTATCATCATTTGATCTTTGATAAGCCTATCAAAAATATAAATTGAGGGAAAGATTTCCTATTTAACGAATGGTGCTGGGAGAACTGGCAGGCAACTTGTAGAAGACTGAAACTGGTCCCATACCTTTCACCATTAACAACAATTGTCTCTCACTGGATAAAAGATTTCAACACAAGACATGAAACTATAAAGATTCTTAGAGAGACTGCAGGGGAAACCCTTGAAGAAATTGGCCTGGGAGAATATTTTATGAGGAGGACCCCCCAGGCAATTGAAGCAATACCAAAAATATGTTACTGGGATCTGATCAAACTAAAAAGCTTCTGCACAGCCAAAAACACAGTAAGTAGAGTAAGCAGACAGCCCTCAGAATGGGAGAGGATATTTGCAGGTTATGTTTCTGACAAAGATTTGAATATCAGAATCCACAGAGAACTCAAACTTATTAATAAGAATAGAACAATTAATGCCATTTCATTTTGGGCACAGGACTTGAGCAGAAGATTTTCTGAAGAAGATAGGTGCATGGCCTACAGACACATGAAAAAATGCTCATTGTTTTTAATCATCAGAGAAATGCAAATCAAAACCACTTTGAGATATCATCTAACTCCAGTAAGAGTGGCTCACATGACAAAATCCCAAAACTACTGATATTGGTGTAGATGTGAAGAAAAGGGAACACTTCTGCACTGCTGGTGGGAATGCAAACTAATATGTCCCTTTTGGAAAGAAGTATGGAGAATACTCAGGGATTTAAAGGTAGATCTATCCAAAAGACCCAAAATCACTTTATAACAAAGATATTTGCACCAGATTGTTCATTGCAGATCAATTCATAATAGCCAAATCATGGAAGAAGCCCAAGTGCCCAACAACCCATGAATGGATTAGTAAATTGTGATATATGTATACCATGGAATATTATGCAGCCTTAAAAAATATGGAGACTTTACCTCTTTTATGTTTTTATGGACGGAGCTGAAATATATTCTACTTAGTCAAGTATCTCAAGAATGGAGAGAAAAGTATCCAGTGTTCTCAATACTATTATGAAAACAATTTTCAATCACTCACACTTTCATTTGTAGAATAGATCACAACTATGGCTGAGGATGAAGGAGGGAGGGGCAGATGTGGGGAGGTCAGATGGAGAGAAGGTTAATAGTGGGATCATGCCAGCAGTGCATATTGCAAGGGTATATGCCGCATCTATTAAGCATAGAGTATAAATGTCTTAATACAATAATTAAGTAAATGAGGTGAGGGATATATTACCCAGTACAATGTAAGCATTCCAAATTGTATATGAAATCAGCACATTGTACCCCCTAAATGCATTAATGTATACATGATCTACCTCTTTTTGATTTAATAAATAAACTTTACAATTAATTAAATTATATTTAAAAGGTAGTAAATACTCAAAACTCATTGTTTTCTATTCCAAGACCTCTGTGGTCCCTCCTTTATCTATTTCTAGATTTACGTACATTTTTAAATAAATTCTACATAAATTGGTATGCCTTTCCAGAGTTAAAAAACATGTACCTCTACACTGAAAAGTGGCCCCCCAAATCAAACACAATAATGAACGCTAACATAAAAGTTTTCACAGGCAACTTGCCTTATGTTTTAAGAACTTTAGGATGCTCCAAAGTTTTATCAAAGAATTTTACATTTACAATTCTTTTGCAAAGGAATTTATCAGAAATATAAACACTATCTATACAATAAGATGCTCACATTATATTTGCAAAAGCAAAAGTTGTGCAAAGAAGGAAGGAAGGAAGGAAAGAAGGAAGGAAGGAAGGACCAAAGAAACACAGTGAAAAAACAATGGGAACATGTTTAGCAACAGACAGTAGCAACAAAAGAAAATGACTGGAGAGGTCATAAAAAGAACAACGTACATAAAAAATGTACAATTAATATGATAGTGTTCTTAATGCATAGCAATTTTATAAAAGTCATTAGGTAAGTCCAGATTAAACAAAAAATAAAACTTTAAAATCTGAAAAGAAAATTTATAAGTAATGTAAGAAAATATCATATCTGTATCATGAGAGCAAGCTCAGCTTTGAGGCCCTAGAAAAAAAATCACAAAGAGATAACCAAACATATTTAAATATAAAATATTCACAATTGGTAAAGGGAAGGAAAAAAACTAAAAAGCAACAAACTGGCTCAGCACCTATAGCTCAACAGGCTAAGGCGCCAGCCACGTACACCTAAGGTGGCAGGTTCGAATCCCCAGCCCAGACCCGCCAAACAACAATGACGGCTGCAACCAAAAAATGGCCGGG
>NW_003852440.1:10865024-10935511 GCF_000181295.1 Otolemur garnettii | reverse complement strand
AAAATATGATCCTAAATAATAATCAAATGCAAATTAGAGCAATACCTGAGTGTCCTTTTCATGAACTTAACTAGAAAAAAATATATAGTATAAAAATGATATAAACACCCAGTGGATGTTGTTATCTTGAAATTAGATTATCGTGAAACTATCTTGGTTCACTTTAAATTTTCCATCCTTTTTAGGGAAAATGCCTGGCACAAAATGATCTCACACCATTTGACTTCTCACTTTCCCATAAGGGACTTTGATTTTATGAATTTATCTTAAACCCAGTGAATTTAGTATCTTATACCACTCTTTCAGCCACCCAGAAAAACAGGGATTAGAGTTTTCACTTAGCAGGAAACAGTTAAGGCCCAGCGTGATTTACTAACTTGTACAATACAATTATCAGAACCTCATTTCAGCTCTGGAGATTACATTTCTTCCACTGAGGAGTGTCACTGCCAAGCAAACGAGCGGTCCCTGGACAGTCACAGGAACACCAGGAGCACCACCAGGACATCTGTAATGTCTGCCTGTCCATGTCAGCTTCCCAGGACGCGGTGGGTAGGATATAAATGAGTCCCAGTAGACTCAGGGCTGGTTACTCACCACAGAGGCAAATTTGCCTGCTCTCCTCTTGCCCCCTACCGAGGTACCAAACTCGAAGTCCAGGATGAGAAGCAGCACGTGGTCAACCAAGTCACAGCCCAGTGGGTCCCCAGCTGCAGCTGCACCCAACTAGTGTGAGCAGGAGCCGGGGCACAGATGAGAAACAGACTCCTAGGACACCTGGAACAGCTTCTGTGTCCCGGAGTGAAGAAGAGCGCCTTACAGAGCCTGGGTGGGATGGTGGCTGAGGCATCTGAAGGTGACTCACTGGGAGACACGCCCTGCAGCCACAGGCCCCAGAGTTGCCTTTTACTTTTGCTCCTTCTTTGGGCCCGCTTTTGCCTTCCTGGTCCCCATTGTGCGGTCTTCCCGTTAGACATCTGCCTGCACAGGGTCCAGGGTGGGGCTGGCATCCACACAGGACCTCAGTGTCCCACACAGGTGAGAGGTGCAGTGTGTGGCAGAGCCCTGCTGCTAGGGATGGCTGTCCGCTAGGCCGGGGCAGAATTAGGAGGAGCTGCTGATGTGTCAGATGACATCCCAGCAGCAGAGGAAGATGCTCTGCTGCCTCCACCACCTTCATCCTGTCCCACAAATTGGACAGCATCCCAGGGTGGGCCTGGCTTCGCCCAGGCACTGCTGCAGATGGACGCTGCCCTCCAGGTGGCTGTGCTCTCTCTGCCAGCAACAACCGCAGAGCCGCAGACCACTGTATGAGGACGGTCCCTCCTGGCAGGAAGCCTCAACAACACTTGATCCACAACGCATGTGTTAGGATATCTGCTGAGATGTGCCTGGACCTCCCCAGAAGAGCTGTCTTATAGATCAAGAGAAAATATTGAAAAAGACCCAAACTTCCCAGTTATTTTCCTGTGGTATCTGATGATCAAGCTCTTGTAATAGAGGCTGTCAAAACTCTAGGCAGAAGACCATATAGTTATCTAGGGCTACACCATGATTTGGGTGGCTCAGAACAGCTGAAATGTTTTCTCTCAGACTTCCGTGGGTTCTGCCCAAAGTTGGCTCTGAGCCTGTCTCCCAGCGCCTACAGGTTGCTGGCCTTTCTCATACTCTGTGTTTTATAGACACTCCCAGTGTACACATGTTGTGGCAGCCAGGGTGCTCCAGAGAGGGGAGAGTAGAGACTTAGGACAAGGAATTGGCTCAGGTGGTTCTGGAAGCGACCAGTCCTGCCATCTCCAGGGTGATTGGCAAGCTGGAAACCCAGGAGACAATGGCTTAGTTTCAAGTTTTCAGGAGAACCAACCAGGAGACCCATAGTTGTCATTTTGTCCAAAGACCAGCAGGCTCCAGACCCAAAAAGAGCTTCTGTTACTGTGTAAGTCTGCTGGCAGGAAAAAAGTGGATGCCCCAGATTGAATGCAGTGAGATAGGAGGAAACACCCTTCCTTGGGGGGGAAATCAGCCTTTTTCTGCTCTTCAGACACTCAGCAGAGTGGAGGAGGCCCACACACATGTTAGGGCAATCTGCTTTACTCAGTGTATGGATATTAATGGTGATCTCATCAAGGAAGGAAGGAGAAGGGAAGGGAAGGGAAGGGAAGGAAAGGGAAGGGAAGGGAAGGGGGAAAGGCAAAGGAAAAGAAAAAGAAAAAGAAAAGGAGAGCAATTGAGAAAGGAGCATTAGGCAGTTTGTACAGGAGATTTTGCCTGCAGCTGTGGTTCGGCAGCTCTACTAGGTAACAAGGTGCTGGTTGCCGTACCTGAAGTAGAGAAGCAGGGTGGAGATCTGACAGCTACACAAGTTTCACGCCTCCATAGGCGGGAGGCCCCAGGGGCAGCCACAGGGAGCTGTGGAGGTCAGGATGCCAGGAAGCCTTTTGCAGGTTTCCGTTCTGGGGGAAGTGTGTTGATTGCCTGGACAAGTGGGCAAACCCTAACAGTATATAGCAGCCAGATTTGAGGGTTGGCTGAAGCAGACTTGCCACCCACCAGTTTGGTGGCAGTAGAGACAGCTCTTCTGAGGAGGTCCTGGCAGCAAGGGGTCAGCTACATTGGCAAGGTCATGAGAAGGTCATGAGGCCAGGTCCCCTAGGAATATAGCCATTGTAGTTCCACCTGCTAGGATCTGGTCCCCCGAGTCGTGATAGGCTCAGGGCCTCCAGCACCCCACTAGAACTGTCGTCTGGGGGCACAGTGAGACCTGCTTCTCAAGGATTCAGGAGAGATTTGAGTTCCTAACCCGGCAGAACCTGAATGCTGAGGAAATACTCAGGTGATTACTATGGACAATTAAGTTGGGGATCTGGTCCATGCCTGGGTTCTAGAGAGAGGTTAGCAGGTGTGTTGTCTGTCCCCTAAAACTACAGCACCACCTGATGTCCTGGCAATATATTGCAACACAAATATATTCTTAAGTCCAATGCTCCAACATATATATACTTTTATGTATATATGTGTATATATATAATTAGTTTTTTGTTTTGTTTATATTTTTTCTTTTCTTCTTGTTATTATTTTCTCCATTTTTTGTTGTTGTTGCTTTGTCTATTTTTTACTGAGATTGCTTATTTTGGGTTATTTAGAGATTTTGATATTTTGTGTTGATGTGTTCTGTTTCTTGCTTCTTTGTATGGTTGTTTCTTAACCTCTGTTTTTACTTTCACCAAGAGCATGAGCTCCTGTCTTTTTTGGTTACAGTATTTTAGCCTCATTTATTCTCTCTCCATATTTCACTCCAGTACATTCTCTCTTTGAACAGAGACTCTCCTATCTTTCTCATCTCTCCCACTTATCTGCAACAGATAAGCTCTCCCCTCCCTTTTTCTTGTTTTTCTCCTTTCATTCTTTACTCCACTTCCCTCTCTCGTCTCTATAAGATACAATGGGTATTTTTAATTTCCTTTATCCATTCTTATCTTAATATTATTTCTTTTCTTTCTTTCTTTCTTTCTTTCTTTTTTCTAAGAGCTAGAGGGATAGAGCTATAGTCAGGCAGGTAAGCCTTAGTAGGCTGAAGGGGGCTAAGGGACCTTTCTACCTTTGGCCCTAGGAAGATAGTATTGACAAGACCACACTGAAGAATTTTTCTATTTCATTTTCATTCTTACTAATTTTTCCTTAGTGTTTTTTTTGTTTTGTTTTGTTTTTGCTCTGTTCCTTCTCTTGCTAATTTGGCAGAGAAAGAATCTGGCTCTGCTCAGGCTTGTAAGGACTGCCTGATTTTAAGGAACCCTCCCAGTCCAGCCCCCTCAAAACCCTTCAGTTACAAGGGTGACCTTAACACCATGGATCAATATCATTTCTTCTGTTACTCTCAGCCTCTCTTCCCGACCTCCTTCTCTCCTGTTCCCCTAGTTTTTTTGTCCTATTTCTTCTTCTGTTATTTCTCCTTCCCTTTTTTTCTTTTCTTCTTTTTATTTTCTTTTATTCTTTCCTTCTTTTTTATTTTTTCTTTCTTTTCCCCCTGTTTCTCCCTGCCTGCTCCTTACCTTTCTCCCTATTTTGGCTACACACCAAAAGGGCTCTTCATCATAAAATCTGAGACAAGGCAATTTGAAGCAAAGGAAGGACTGAGAAGGAAAAAAAGGTGCACAAAGAGGTGAACAAGAAGAAGTCACACGTGAGAAAGAACAAACAGAAAAATTCAGGCACCATGAAAAACCAAAATAGAGTGACTCCTCCAGGGGACCACAAGGCAGCTTTCACAGAAGATTCATCCTATAAAGAATTAATGGATCTGTCAGAAAGGGAATTTAAAATGTAGATGATTAAGACAATAAAGGGAATGGATGGGAAAACAGAAAGACAGAACCAAAAGCCAGATGAGAGATATGTAGAATATAGAAAAGATATGGGTGAGCTTAAAGAAATCAATCGGGGAATGTAAAGAAGCAGCAGAAAGTATCAAAAATGAATTAGAGCATGGAAAAGAAAGAACATCAGAGTTAGAGGATAAAGTCTTTGAGTTAACACGTAGTTATGGAATCAGAAAAGAAGAGAGAGAAAGCAGAGCAGGTGCTTAGAGAACTATGAGACACTATGAAGCCTTCAAACATACAGATAATAGGAATCTCTGAAGGGGAAGAAGATTGTCCCAAAGGTATGGAAGCCCTACTGGGGCTTCTAAGTTTTACTAAATATCCTGACACACTTCTTTCAGATCATTATCAACTCCCGGGTCATCTCAACTCGAACAGAGTATCTCCAAGGAAATAACAACAGATGCCACAGAGATACAAGATATCATGTCTGAATACTACAAGAAACTCTATGCCCAGAAATTTGATAATGTGGAGGAAATGGATCAATACTTGTAATCACACCCTCTCCCTAGATTTAATCAAGAAGAAATAGATCTTCCAAACAAACTAATTTCAATGAACCTGTCCAAAGTCAAGACAAAGAAGAAAATTCTGTAAGGAGCTAGGAATTAGCATCAATTGACCTACAAGAGCAGAGCCATTAGGATGACAGCAGACTTTTCAACTGAAACTTTCCAAGCCAGAAGAGCACAGTCATCCACCTTCAAAATTCTTTTTATTTTTTTTTTTTAGAGACAAAGTCTTACTTTGTTGCCCACAGTAGCATGCTACAGCATCACAGCTCACAGCAACCTTCAGCTCTTGGGCTTAGGAATTCTCTCGCCTCAGCTTCTTGAGTAGCTGGGACTACAGGCACCCATCACAATGCCCACAGTTTTGTTGCAGTTTGGCTGGGGCCAGGTTTGAACCCACCACCCTCAGTATATGGGGCCAGAGCCCTACTCCTAAAGAATTAATGGATCTGACAGAAAGGGAATTTAAAATGTAGATGATTAAGACAATAAAGGGTCTTATTGAGCCACCAGTGCCACCCCCACCTTCAACATTCTTAAACAAAATAATTTTTAGCCCAGAATCCAGTATCCTACTAAACTTAGCTTCAAAATTTATGGAAAAATCAAATCTTTTGCAGCCATACAAGCACTGAGGAAATTCATCACAACAAGACTAGCTCTACAAGAAATACTTAGACCTATTCTCAACATTGAACACCACAATGGACTACCATCAAAGTAAACACCTATAAGCCAAAGGCCAAATCCTACCTTCCACAATGGCAGAAAGGATAAACCTATATGACAAACTATCTCATAATAAGATGAGTGAAGAGGCAGAGGCTGGCTGACTGGATTTTAAAAAAAAAAAAAAAAAAAAAATACAAACCATCCATATGCTGTCTCCAGGAGATACATCTAGCCCTGAAGGACAAATCAAGACTCAGGGTTAAGGGATGGAAAACAGTGTTTCAATCAAATGGAAATCAGAAGAAAGGAGGGGCTGCCATGTTATTCTCAGATACAAGCAGATTCAAAACAACTTTAGTTAAGCAAGACAAAGGTGGACACTTCATACTGGTCAAAGGAACAATACAAGACACCTCAATTTTAAACATTTATGCACCTAACCTAAATACTCCCAGATTTATGTAACAAACCTCGAGGGGTCTGAGCAATATGATATCCAATAAGACATTAATAGTCAGGACTTCAATACCCCTGTGGCAGAACTGGACAGATCCTCTAAAAAGAAACTAAACAAGGGTACAAAGGACTTAAAAGTGACCCTAGAACAAGTGCGATTAATAGGCACATACAGAACCCACCACTTTAAAGCAAAAAAATATACTTTTTTCTCATCAGCTCATGGCACATACTCTAAAATAGATCACGTCCTAGGATACAAATCAAACCTCAGCAAAATTTTAAAAAATAGAAATTAAACCATGTCTCTTCTTAGACCACAAAGGCAATAATGCTGAAGCTCAACTCCAACAAAAATGTTCATCCCCACACAAAGTCTTGGAAACTAAACAACCTCATGCTGAATGATAGTTGGGTTCAGGAAGAGATAAAAGAGGAATTTGTTCATTTCCTCAAACATAACAACAATGAAGACACAAGTTACTAAAACTTCTGGGATACAGCAAAAGCAGTCCTGAGAGGAAAATTTATTGAGCTAGATGCCTACTTTCAGAAAACAGAAAGCAAGTGCGTCAGCACACTCACAAACCATTTTACCAAATTGGAAAAAGAAGAACAATCTAAGCCTAAACCCAGCAGAAGAAAACAAATATCCAAAATTAAATCAGAGCTTAATGAAATTGAGAACAAAAAAAACCATTCAGAAAATTAACAAAACAAAAAGTTGGCTTTTTGAAATAGTAAATAATATAGATAAAACTTTGGCCAGACTAAATAGAAACAGAAAAGTAAAATCTCTAGTAACCTCAATCACAAATGATAAAAGGGACATAACAACAGATGCCACAGAGATAGAAGAGATCATCTCTGAATACTATAAGAAACTCTATGCCCAGAAATTTGACAATATGGAGGAAATGGATCAATACTTGAAATCACACCCTCTCCCTAGATTGAATCAAGAAGGAATAGATCCTCTGAACAGACCAATTTCAAGTACTGAGATTAAAGAAACAATTAAAAAAACTCTCAACAAAAAAATGTCGTGGTCCAGATGGCTTCACACCAGAATTCTATTAAACCTTCAAAGAAGAGCTTATACCCATACTGCAGAAATTATTCCAAAAAAATGAGATTAAAGGAATCTTCCTCAACACATTCTATGAAGCAAACATCACCTTGATACCAAAACCAGGAAAATATCCAACTAAAAAGGACCACTACAGACCAATTTCACTAATGAATATAGATGCAAAAATTCTCAATAAAATCCTAGCCAATAGATTACAGCTTCTCATTTAAAAAGTCATACATCATGATCAACTAGGTTTCATCCCAGGGATGCAAGGCTTGCTTAACATATGCAAATCCATAAATGTAATTCATCAAATCAACAGAAGCAAAAACAAAGACTATATGATCCTCTCAATAGATGCAGAAAAAGCATTCGATAAAATTCAACATCCTTTTTAAATTAGAACTCTGAAAAATATAGGCATCAGCGGCATATTTCTCAAACTGATTGAAGCCATCTATGATAAACCCACAGCTAATATTATACTGAATGGAGTAAAAATGAAAGCTTTTCCACTCAGAACTGGAACAAGACAGGGTTGTCCTCTATCACAAGGCTGTCCAACATTGTTCTGGAAGTTTTAGCCAATACAAACAGGCAAGAGAAATAAATAAAGGGCATCCAAATGGGGGCAGAGGAAGTCAAACTCTCCCTTTTTGCTGATGATATGATCTTATACTTAGAGAACCCCAAACACTCAACCATGAGACACCTGGAAGTGATAAAAAAAAAAATACAGTAATGTCTCAGGATATAAAATTGATGTCCACAAATCAGTAACCTTTGTATATGCCAATAACAGCCAATATGAGAAGCTAATCAAGGGCTCAGTTCTCTTCTCAGTAGCTTCAAATAAAATGAAATACCTAGGAATATACCTCACAAAAGAGATGAAAGACCTCTGTAAAGAAAACTATGAAACCCTAAGAAATAGTAGAAGATATTAACAAATGGAAGAACATACCATGCTCATGGCTGGGAAGAATCAACATTGTTAAAATATCTATACTTCCCCAACCAATATACATATTCAATGCTATCCCTATTAAAATATCAACATCATACGTTCAAGATTTGGAAAAAATAATTCTTCATTTTGCATGAAATCAGAAAAAAAAACTGTATAGCCAAGCCAATTCTTAGTAATGAAAACAAAGCCAGTGGCATTAGCCTACCAGACTTTAGGCTGTTCTACAAGGCCATATTGATTTAAAAAAAAAAAAAAAAGCACAGTTTTGGCACAAAAATAGAGACATAGACATCTGGAACTGAATAGAAAACTAGGAGATAAAAATAACTTCTTACGGCCACCTAATCTTTGATAAAGCAAACAAGAACACACACTAGGGGAAAGAATCCCTATTCAATTAATGGTGCTGGGAGAACTGGACATCCACATGTAAAAGACTGAAACTGGACCCTCACTTTTCTCCACTCACAAAAATTGATTCAAGATGGATAAAAGATCTAAATCTAAGTCACAAAACAATAAAAATCCTCAAAGAAAGAGTGGGGAAAACACTTGAAGCTATCAGCCTGGGGAAAGACTTTATGAGGAATACTTCTGTGGCAATTGCAACAACAAAAATAAACAAATGGGAATTAAACTGAAAAGCTTCTGTACAACTAAGGAAACCACAACCAAAGCAAATAGACAACCTACACAATGGGAAAGGATATTTGCATATTTTGGAATCAGAGCAAAACCTGATAACTAGAATCTATAGAGAACTCAATTTAATCATATAAAGAGCCAATAATCCCTTATATAACTGGGTAAAAGAAATGAATAGAACCTTCTCTAAAGAAAACAAATGAATGGCTAACAAACATATGAAATAATACTCATCATCCCTGATTATTAGAGAAATGCAAATCAAAACCACCCTGAGCTATCTCCTAACCCCAGTGAGACCAGTCCACATCACAAAGTCTCAAAACTGCAGATGCTGGCATGGATGTGGAGAAAAGGGAACATATTTACACTGCTGGTGGGACTGCAATCTGACACAAACTTCTTGGAAGGAAGTATAGAGAACCCTCAAAGAACTCAAACTAGAGCTCCCATTTGATCCTGCAATCCTATTACTGGGCATCCACTCAGAAGAAAAGAAATCCTTTTACCAAAAGAACAATTGCACTAAACTGTTTATCAGCCATCTACAGTGACATCCATTATCAGTTTTGAAGATGATAGGCTGAATGTGGCCTGGATGCAAAGTTATTTCCTAGAATGTTATAGTGATAACCTTCAGCCACACAAGTAATTCCCTTTCCTAATGAAGGCAGGGTAGAAAAATGAAGCGTAACTGGCCAGAAGTTCTTATTGGTCTGTTGTAACCCAACACTACCACTCTGGGAACCTGTTCAGCATTTTTCCCCAAAGTCAAAATAGGGCTCTCTGGGGACAGTGCAGTCCCTCTTGGACCTACATCCAAGAAAAATGGGTACATGTGCCCTCTGAAGGACAAGTGCAAGAGTGTTCACAATTGCTGAGAACTGGAAACAGTATATTTGGCTGTCAGAAAACTGCTGGACTGAATCCCTACTGCACAGCAGGCATTATTCCAGACTCTTAACAAAATGTAAAATCAAACATTCCCTGCTCTGACAACTTATAGTTTGGGGGAAAAGACATTTTATAAACTAGAAAACACGTTTTACAAAGGTGTGGTGCCCACGTATTTGTAGACAGACAGGGAATGAGTGAGAGTGGCACTGGGGTGAGGCCAGTGAGGGGAGAGGTGCAGTGGCATGGAAAAGATTCACTGTCTAGGCACGGCTGAGGTGGAGGAAGTGTGTGGCCTCCAGGAGCTGTCTGGCTGGAAGCGAATGTCAGGCTGAGGGAGCAGCGGGTGCAGCGGGAGTGGGTGCAGAGTGTGACTGGGTGACAGTGAAAAAAGTAGGGCATTAAAGAAGCGAGTCTTGAGGTTCTTGATATTCTAGGTATTATACAGAGCAGACAGGATTTGCTGACGTGTAATGTGGGATTTTAGAAAAGAGAGCAGATATTTATTTTGAGTGTGCTCATCTGATAGCCTAAAGTTGTTTTTACAGATGTAAGGAATACAGGCTAGATGCCGGCTGGGGAAGGGAAATCAGGACCAGCACTGCCTGTTGAGACTAAGCATTACTGTCAGGAGGGCAGCTAGACACCTCTGTCCCCGGTGCACACCGAGGAGTGGTCTATGCTGGAGGTTTCCATTTGTAAGTTCATAGAGTATATGTAATTTCTTTTGCTCTAATAATGGAACTGGATAAGATTGATAAGAGAGGGCTCGAGGGGATTTTTTTAAAAGCCCTCAATATTATCTGACTCCTTAAATTACATGTCCTCATAAAACAAAAACAAAAAATAAAGGTAATAGTTAATTAAATTTGCTGTCATAGTTAATTAACTTCTGTATCAACACCTGCTCTTCAAGCTTATTTTTCTTCTTTTGAAATTCATCTCGTAGGTTTCAACAGTTCAATTCTCTCTTAGCCTTTTTGTATCTAAAAATGTCTGACTTATCTTGAATGAGAATTTACTTAGTATGGTAGGACTTTCATAAAGAAAATCCAAGGCACTAAGGCACACAGCCAGGTCCAGACAGTCTGGTAAGAGGAGGGTGGCATCTCAGGGACCAGGTCCCAGGTACCTCTCTGACACCATGAGAAGGAGTGGGAGTCACTATGCTGTGTCTCACACAACCCCAGTAGCTCCTACTGCCCGGCTGCAGCCAGGTACTGGTAGGCCTTACTGCAAGGCTGGCAGGAAGGCAGACACAGTGGGATGTGGGATTTTCAGCCTGGGGATGGGAAGAGCCTGAGACAAACCAAGTAGAACCAAAAGAAGGGTGGCAAGAGAGTGACTATGTCAGGATTAGCCAGCACTTCCAGAGCTCCTCAGGACAAAGAGAAACAGGAACTTACTGAGAGAAACCAGGATAGCCCTTCCTGCTGGGCACTGGGGTCTCAGGACAGAGGCTAATGGCAGACCACTGGATTCTCAGAGGCAGGGCCCAGAAAAGAGGACATCTCTGAAGAAAGGGGTCCAAAAAGCACATGGGAGCCACATGAGTCAAAGTCAGCCTCAGATGTTGCCAAGGGCCAGAAGAATAGAACCATCCTAAGCAGGTCCAGTGGGAGTTATGCCCTCTTCCTCACCTCCCTTCTGCATCTGGGCTGAGGGAGGTGGGGCTACATACTTTTGAATGAAATTAAGAGCTCTGAGTACAGGATGAGACTGGACTAGGTACTGATGTGAAATGTCTTGAACGCTAGTGCTGAGGGCCACCATGGGCCTGCTCATTGTGACAGAGACAAAGGACTTCCTTCACTGAGAATACTCTGCAGTGGGCATGGGGGGCCAAGCAGACTGATAAGGAAGGCATCTGTCCAGCTGGGCTCCTCCAGCACACAGGTTAAGTTAGCCACATCAGTGCTTTGAAACATTAGGCCTATTTAGCAGTGCCACCCTGTGTCTGGGCAGTGTCCCTTCCTTTCTCTCCAGGTGTATACATAGGATCAGACTTTCTTTATGTCTTGCTGTTCTGTATTTTATTATGCATCAAGTGGGGAGGGGGTTATTTATCCAGTGTATTAAAAAAAAGCAGCTGCCCCTTGATCGGAGATCTCAAAATCATTCATTTGTTTCAAAGCTGAAAGTTCTCTCTTAAAACACTACCCCTTCATCATTTCTTCTCTTCTCTTCTTCTGGGACTCTCATCAAACATATGTGCATTCCGGCTTGGCGCCTGTGGCTCAAGCGGCTAAGGCGCCAGCCACATACACCTAAGGTGGCGGGTTCGAATCCCCAGCCCGGGCCTGCCAAACAACAATGATGGCTGCAACCAAAAAATGGTCAGGCATTGTGGCGGGCGCCTGTAGTCCCAGCTACTTGGGAGGCTGAGGCAGGAGACTCGCTTGAGCCCAGGAGTTGGAGGTTGCTGTAAGCGTGATGCCATGGCACTCTACCCAGGGGGATAGCTTGAGGCTCCGTCTCAAAAAATAAAAATAAAAATAAAAATAAAATAAAATAAAACCATATGTGCATTCCACTACTCTCAACTATTCTTTCACATTTTGGGTTCTGGCTCTGGAGACAGTTTCCTAGTATTAGCTTCTAGTTCACTCTTTCACTATTCAATCCTTCCTGTCTAGCCCTGTGCAATGTAGTCCCCGCACTGGGACTTGTAGTCCCAGCACTTTGAGAGGCTGAGGCAGGAAGATCATGTGAGGCCAGGAGTTCCAGATTGCAGTGAGCTGTGGTGACACCACTGTACTCTAACCTGGGCAACAGAGAGAGTTCCTGTCTCTATAAACAAATAAATAAATAAACAAGTAAAATCCCTCCCATCTAGTTTTTGAAAACGATTTTATTTCCAAGATTGTGATTAATTTTTCTTTACATCTTCCTTGTTTTACATTTTTAGTTTTTGTTTGGTTTTTTTTCTTTTTGGTTTGTTTGCTTTTTAAACATATTATTTTTCACATTTGTAGATGCTATACTTTTCTATATCTTTTTAGCATCTTATTACAAATATTTGTCAAACTGCTCCAGATAATTTTATTTGCAGTAAATTTATTATTTCATTTTATTTTTTATGTCTTTCATCATTAAATATTTCATTCATTTCACATATTTTTCCATGCATGTGTTGAAGGAAAGCTTTTGTTTTTTGTTTTGATTTGATTTTCACTTCCGTATTCTCTCCATTACCTTTTCCTGTGCAGCAATCTTGTGTTTGCCTCCATTTGGTCCCTTGGATTTAGAAACAGATAGTTTTAGGGTTCCTAGTACATATTCATGTTGAGGACATTTCTATTTGGTCACTAAACCAAATGGGACAGTGTGGTACAGGAGCAGACATAAAGCTATGCCTTTCTCCATCTTCCTCCCTGGGCCAAAATCTACCTATAAATCTGAAAACCAGATTTAATTTTATTTTTTTCTGCCTTCTTCCATGAGCAAGAAAGTTCACTTCTCACTTGCTTCAACTGTAAGTCTATCTCCAGAGTCACAGGTCTCAGGTACCGATACTCATCCCTCTTTACCCAACAAGTGACAAACCTTGACATTGCTGAAACCAGAGGCCACAGCCCAGTGACTTTTGCTACCAGTGTTGTGTCTGCTTGCCCTTTGTACATTTCATTTATTACTGTTTGGGACTGAGGATATGGGATTCAACCAAACATGAACTTAGCAAGCATCTTCACCAGCATCTGCTTTTTCTATTCTAACTTACTGATTTGGTTTTTTAGTTCCTTGATTTCATCCTTTAGTTTATAAACAAAAGCATTTTAGTCTTCAAAGTTTGAACAAATCCCACAAACTTTTATATAGCCTTCCCATTAATCTCATTTTCTCAGTAAGCTATAATTATTTTCTTAATTTCCTCTTTGGCCTAAAAGCTATTTAAAATTTTTGTTTCTTTTGCATCAGAAATGTGAATCAGTGAATAAATCGCCACTTTTTCTAATTTTAAACCTTTTTTCAGCTGTTCTATATATACATTTCCCACCATATGAACCATGAAAGAAAATTCCCAAGTCATCAAAGTCCCTATTTATCTGTCCTCAGGAAGAAACACAAGAAATCCTACCTCAGCAAGCCTCGTGGCTGTTTCCTGTCTTTCACTGCTGACAAGATTCTGCCTAAAATTCTCCAAAGCTGACAGTATTACCCACAAAATAATATGGGATTTTTTAGTAACACATGCCTCCATTCCATAATATTGGCTTTATTTTTTCTCTATATTATATAACACATACTCTGACCATTAAAATTGAGTGGAGAAATAAAAATACTATGGAAGCCTTTTTATATCCATTTTATTAAATGCAAATTCAATCCACCAAGGCAGTCAAGACCATGCTTCACAGATAGAACCTACTTCAGGCAAATTTCTCTATTTTTCTTACCTCACATTGTTAGAGTCAGTAAAAATGCATTGAAAAAACAGGTAGGAACCTTGAGTGCATTTACTAATAAATCTATTTCGGCCTCCAATTAATCTGATAAATGTGTATCCCTTTTTTGAGAGTGAACTAGCTTGTTTGAAATAAGCTCTCTGATGTGGGAAATGAAGGGACCAGGTAAGAGGCTGATGTCAGCATCCGTGTCTGCTGTGCCAGTGTCCTGCCAGTAGTGGTGTGAGTTATTCAAAGTGAGAAGAAAAGGGAGCTAGACTGGGGCTTGGCACAGGCACAGAAGAAAAACAGCCAAGGAGGTCTGACTCAGTGCACTGGTTCTCAAAGTGAGTCCTGGGACAGCAGCACCAGTTTTATCTGTCAGCTTGTTAGAAATACAGATTCATGAACCCTTCCCTGACCTGGGTATCAAGCCCAAAACTCTGGGTGGCAAAATGGGGTAATGTTAAGCAAAGGGTACAAACTTTCAGTTAAACAATTAATAAATTCTGGGCATCTAATGCACAGCAACATGATTGGGCTTACTGCTACTACTGAGTTATACGCTTGAGGATCATCAAGACAGTAGACAGTGTTCTCACTACAGAAATAAACAGTAACTATGCAGGTGACAGACGTGTTAACTGGCTTAATGTGGTAATTATTTCACAGTGTATGTGCATGCTATATGTCAAATCGTCTCATTGTATACCTTAAACATATACAATGTCAATTATACCTCAATAAGACTGGAAAAAATCTTAAACTGCATTTTGCTATTTGTTTTTGGTTATAATATCAGTATTTTTATTTCAAAACCAATTATATAGATGTACATACAGATGTTTTGTGGGGTAAGGAAATAAGTAATTTAGTTAATGACATTAGGCAGTCAGATTTTTGGCACAGAGATATGAAAGAAAATCAGTGGAGGGTGGGGAGACTGAGGTGGGAGGATGGCCTAACCAGCCGGGGCAACATAAGGAGACACAGTGTCTAAAACAACAATGTTCTCTGGGAGATTCTTCTGCACATGAAACTAAAGTTTGAGAACCACTGAAGTAGGCAAAGAAGACATTCAATTAACCAACTAGGTAGAAAAACAAAATTGGAGGAGTCAGAACTAATTGCTGGGGAGACATATAGAAATGGTCATCTTGGCCTCTGGGATTGGTATAGGCATAGCAAGACCAGAGCCCATACCTGGCAGAGGAAAGCTCCAGGGAGGATGCAGAGACCACTGATTTCCAGAATTATTGGGAGAATTATCCAGGGTCTTAGATTCTAAACAAGCTGGATGGTGAGCAGCTTTTATTTTACTTCCAGCAGGGAACTGGATCATTAAGCAGGTGAACCAAACTTGAGTCCAGTCATAAAGGTTAGACTCAAAATAGAATCTGCTTTAATTATTAAACAAATAGGGCAGCAAAAATGAACACTACAACTACAAAGCCCCACACATAAACCACATGTCTGTCTATGTCAACATCACGGAGCACACTGAGAAGAGGACCAAAGACCTTGATTTGGTTTCTGCTTTAGTAACCACTGATTTGAGAAGGTGACCTCATGGCAAAGCGTGGTGGACAGGTGTAGGGACCAGATGGAAGGAGCTTAGTGGAGGAAAGGGGAAGCCAGCCATCTCATTTTACCATTGAAAATCCAAGATTTTAGCAGAATCCTTGGCCCCTGGAAAACTGCGACAGTGGATCACCCTATACCCAAGTAAATAACTTAAGATTTTCTAAGGTAGAGGCTACATATAGCATTTTATAATAATCAGTTTTCTTAGCACATTGCCCATTAAAAAAATTACTTTGATAATTACTTTCCAGTAATTCAAGAAATTCATGTGTTTTGAAAGCACATATTTCCAAAAATTTGCATAACTGTGTGTTCTCTATAAATGTAGACCAAAGGGGCAGCACCTGTGGCTCAAAGGAGTAGGGCGCCAGCCCCATATACCAGAGATGGCAAGTTCAAACCCGGCCCCAGCCAAAAACTGCAACAACAACAACAAAAAAAATGTAGACCATAAATAAGTACAAGCAAGGTGAAATTGTGTGAACAGTTTCCTTGCAATAATACTATTCAAGAAAATGAAAAGTTCACATTTTTAGCTTTTAATCAGTGCTTAGTAGGCAGATGAGTCTCCCAAGAGCTCTGGGAGACACCTGGAGTGAGAGGCTTACTGAAACTCAGGGATGAAACCTTGGAGCAGGTGTGTTGTGAATGAAAAACCAAGCAGACGAGAGAATCACTGAATCACAAAACTATTGGGCACATAAAGAAATGCAAGCAGGTGCAGGATGAAGCAACCAACTCTCATCTATTTTGTCAAATTTAAGGGCTTATGCTTATTTAAAACACTTATAAAGAAAACCAATTCTTCTTGAGTTGAAAAGATATTTCAGCTTTTGTTTTACATCTGTGATATACATCACTTAATATTAGAATTTCCTCTCGTTAATCTCTCTGGAAAATGACTACATCTTTTAAAAAATACTATGTGTACATAATAGTTGCATATCTTTATGGAGTACATGTGATGTATTAATGCAGGAATACAATGTGAATCAATAAAATCAGAGTAATTGGAGTAATCCATCACCTTTGGCATTTGTCATTTCTTTATGTTAGGAATATTCCGATTCCACTCTTTTAGTTATTTTAAGGTATACTCTAAGTGGTTGATTATAGTCACTTCACTGTGTTATCAAATGCTGTTTTTTCTAACTATTTAACAATATTTTTGCACCCATTACCACTCCCCCTTCTTCCACTGCTCCTGCTGCCCTTTGCAGCCTCTGGTAACCACCATTCTACCCTGTCTCCATGAGATCAATTGTTTTTCATACTTAGCTCTCATATATGAGTATGCAAAATTTATCTTTCAGTGGTTGACTTATTTCACTTTATAACTGTAAACTGTGTAAGTGTTCTTCAGTTACATCCATGTTGCTGCAGATGGCAGGATTTCATTCTTTTTGTGGCTATATAACATTCTATTGTGTATATTTGCCACAATTTCTTTATCCATTCATCTGTTCATGGGCACTTAGGTTGATTTCAAATCTTAACTGTTGTTAATAGTGCTGCAGTAAACATGGGAGCGCAGATGTCTTTCTGATGCACCAGTTCCCCCTCCTTTGAATATATACCCAGCAGTGGGATTGCTGGGTAATATGGTAGCTCCATATTTAGTTCTTTGAGGAAACTCCATTCTGTTCTCCAGAGTGGTTGCACTAATTTGCATTTCCACTAACAGTGTACAAAGGGCTCTCTTTCTCTACATCCTTTCCAAGTGTGCATTGTTGCCTGTTTGTTTGATAAAAACCATTTTAACTAGGGTGAGATGACATCTCATAGTAGTTTTGGTTTGCATTTCTCTGATGACTAATGATAGTGAGCATTTTTCATATATCTGTTGGCCATTTGTATGTCTTCTTTTGAGTAAGGTCTATTCAGATCCTTTGCCTGTTTTTTTTTAATCAGATTATTTGATTTTTTTCTTGTTGTTGGAGCTCCTGATATATACTAATTATTAGTCTCTTGTCAAATGGGAGTTTTCAAATATTTTCTCCCATTCGGTGGGTTGTCTCTTCGTTTTGTTGTTTCCCTTGCTGTGCAGATGTATTTTAGCTTGATGTGATACCATTTGTCCAATTTTACTTTCTTTGCCTGTGCTTTGGGATATTACTCAAGAAGTCCTGCCCAGATCAGTCCTTGCAGTATTTCCCAGTGTTTTCTTTTCTTAGTTTAAAACTTCAGGTCTTAGCTTTGAGTCTTTAATCCATTTGTATTTAATTTTCTATATGATGAGAGATAAGGGTCTAGTTTCTTCTTCTGCATATGGACATATAGTTTTCCCAGCACCATTTTTTGAAGAGACTGTATATTACCCCATTGGATGTCCTTGGCACACTTGTTGAAGATAAACTTGCTAAAGATATGTGGATTCAGTTCCTGTTCTTTATTCTGATCCATTGGTCTACATGTCAGTTTTTATGATGTTTTGGTTACTACAGCTCTGTAGTATAATTTGAAGTCAGGTAATGTGATTCCTCTAGTTTTGTTCTTTTTTGCTCAGGATGGCTTTGGTTGATTGACTATATATCTAGTCTTTTGTGGTTCCATATAAGTTTTAGGATTTTTTTTTTCTATTTCTGTGAAGAATGCCATTGGTATTTTGATGGGGATTACATTGAAACTGTAGATTACTTTGGGTAGTATGGACATTTAAAAAATATTGATTCTTCTAGCCCACGAGCATGAAGTATATTTTCGTTTTTGTGTGTCCTTTTCAATTTCCTTCATAAATGTTTTATAGTTTTCATTAAAGAGAGCTTTCAGTTTTTTGGTTAAGTTTATTCCTATGTATTTCATTTTATTTATAACTATTGTAAATGGGATTATGTTTTTACTTTCTTTTTCACACTATTTACTGTTGGCATATAAAAATACTACTGATTTTTGTATGTTAATTTTGTATCCTGAAATTTACTGAATTTGTTTATCAATTCTGTACTTTTTTTGTGAAGTCTTGAGGTTTCTCTAAATATAAGATTATAGCATCTGTGAACAAAGATAGTTTGACTTCTTCCTTGCCAGTTTGGATGCCCTTTATTTCTTTCTTTTGTCTGATTGTTCTGGGAAGAACTTCGGGGACTGTGTAGAGCAGCAGTAGTGGAAGTGGGCATTCTTGTCACATTCCAGATTCCAGTTGTTGCATTTATCATGTTGACATAGTTCCTTTTATACACAGTTTTTGAGAGTTTTTTTTTTTTTATCATATAGGGATATTGAATTTTATTAAATGCTTTTTTAGCATCAATTGAAATGATCATGTAGTTTTTATCCTTTGTTCTCCTTATATGATGCATCACACTGATTTATTTGCATATGTTGAACAATCTTTGCATCCCTTGTATGAATCCCACTTGATAATCTTTTTAATGCATTGTTGAATTCAGTTTGCTAGTATTTTATTGAGGATTTTGCATATATGGTCATTAGAGATATTGGCCTATAGTTTTCTTTTTTTAATTGTGACTTTGGTTTTGTTATCAGGATGATACAGGCCTTGTAGAAAGCATCTGGGAGTCTTCCCTCCTCCTCAGTTTTTTGGAATTGTTTAAGTAGGATTAGTATTGGTTCTTCTTTGAATGTTCAGTAGAATTTAGCAGTAATGCCATCAGGTCCTGGGCTTTTTGTTTGTTAATAGAAGGCTTTTTATTGCTGCTTCCATTTCATTACTTCTTATTGGTTTATTCAGGTCTGGGTTTCTTCCTGGTTCAACCTGGATAGGTTCTACATCTCTAGAAACTTATCCATTTCTTCTAGGTTTTCCGATTTATTGGCATATCATTGTTCACACTGGTCTCTAGTGAGCCTCTGGATTTCTGTGGTATCAGTTGTAATGTCTCATTTTTTATTTCTGATTATATTTATTTGGGTCTGCTCTCTTTTTTCTTGGGTAAAAAATGACCAAAACCTATTAATAAGTGTGAGGGACTTAGGCCCACTCTTCTACCCTGTGACTCTATTGGTGTGAGCTTTAGGCTCTAAATTCTGCAAATAAAGCCAAAGGTTAATAGAACCTGAGAGATTGTATTATTCCCTGCAGAGCAGAAGCTGCATGGGAGTCAGAAGTACAATGACTTGAGGGTCTTTCAAAGGCATTTTTATATGGCCGATGTCCAAAGAAACTATTTTCACCATCTCAGCATTGCACCGTCTATGAGAAAGGGTGAGTTGGATACAGAGGAATACTTCACAGAGGACAGCAGTCCAACTAAATTGTAGTCTTTTCAACCAATAGTTGTCTAAGACCCTTCAAGAAACAAGTAAGTGGGATACCATCAAAGTTACTCTGAGATAGTTAGCCAGGAAAAGGTAATAAAGGAGAGTCCATTTTAAATTTCTGGGGCAAGCTATTTTGCTTTAAAACAACTTTAATTCCTGAGACAAGGGAGAAAAACTACCTAAGTTTTTCCATCTCCTCATTTAAAAAAATTTTTTTCTTTGCAGAAACTGGATCTCACCATATTACTCAGGCTGGTATTGAACTTCTGGCCTCAAGTAATCCTCCTGCCTCAGCCTCCTAAAGTGCAGAGACTATAGCATGAGCCATCAGGCATGGCTATACCACTTCCTCTTAATTGATATCATGCCTCTGAATAATTCTTAATAATGCACTTCTGCAACATGTCCTAGGACATAGCAAAAAAATAACCAGTAATTCACAGGTATTTTTTGTTAATTATTTGTTTTTAACATAGTTCATCACAAAAAGATGCTTTCTAATACTAAATGGTTTTTGACATGAAATTACCAGTTTCTTACTATTATTGGTAACTTATAGTTGCAATACATCTGGCATGTGGATCTCCAGCAAATTGTAAGATCACAACTCTGCCCAAGTGCGGACTCTTTCCCTGAGCACCAAGTGAGAGGGATGAGAGATAGCAGTGAAACACTGAACTCCCCACAATACAGAAGTCTCCACTGTTAAGTCACAGATTTAAATAACTAAGTACAGACAGCAGCTCTGGTTTAAGATGATTACTAGCTAACAAAGTTGAATCACCATTCCCTAACTCCCAGTTAAAATGCTAATATGGACAGATGGATGGATGGATGATAGATAGATAGATAGATAGAATTATTAAATAAGGAAATAATTATCCATAGGGAACATGGATAACTTACTCAGGGTAAGTTAGAAGTGGGTATGCGGAGGAGCTAGGTAATGGGATTTGAAAGTGAGCAGGGAGAACAAGAGAGTATGAAGGTGGTAGGAGTGGCAAGTAGAGAGTATGAAGGTGGGGGGCAGTGAGTGGTGAGGGCAGGGATGGGGTAATGAGCAGGTGGGTATGGGGCAGGAACGGGTAATGAGTGTGCCTGGGATGGGACAAATAATGAGTGTGGATGTGTTTAGGGAACTACTTCTAACATTCTAACAGGCCAGTGATCAGTTAAAGCTGGATGGGTGATGGACAGTGGGTGTGTAGGACAAACAGTACAGCTTCCGAGTGGGCTCAGGATGAGACATAGGGAGTGAGTAGAGAGGCAGTAAATGAATACAGATGTTACATCTGGTCCTTGTAACTGGATTTTTTCAGTTCATTGGATCTAACCTTGTACATGTAACTGGGTCTGGAAACTATACTTTGGACATGGGCCTTAGGCCAGAACTTTGGATCTGGAGTTTGAACCTTTGCACTGGACATGGCTTTGTGCTGGGCATAAGAGAGGCTGTCTTATCTATGACAAGGACTTCACCTCTAGCTTTAGAGCCAAACCTAGACCAACCTTCCTCACAGATGTTGGATCTGGACCTTCAACCATGGCCTTACCTAGACTTAGAAGAGGACACTGGACCTTCTACCAGAACCATGGGTGCAAACCTCAAACCTGGATCTTTGGTGCAGACCTTGCATTTGGACCTTCAGCTAGAAATCCAAATACAAGCTGGGTCCTGAACCTGGACCTTGGACCTTGCTCTGATCTGCACATCCAATCTGCTCTTAGGCATAAAAATTGGAACTAAGCCTGAACCTGTGTCCACATTTCAGACCTGGGGCCATGATCACACACCCTGGACTTGAATCTGAACCTACAAAGAAAAGTAGACCTTGAACTCAGATTTGTTCGGAATTTGAAATTAAAATTCATCCTGGTTACTGGGCCCTGGTACCATGCTCTGGTACCAATCTGGAGTTTGCACCTTATCTTGTGGTTTTCTTGCGTGAGCACAGGATCAACTCCCCACAAAATTGGTTCAGAAATCAACACTGAGGATGCCACACGCTCTCCCAAAGGGCATAAAAAGTCAATCACTCATGGAGCTTTCTGGGATGCAAGGCAATTGTACTAGACAGACTCAGGCTGAGAGAGCAGGAGAGGTGTGTGGTGAGAGGTGTGTGGCTGGGGGGGGGGTCTCACCATGGGTTGGGATGGAGCCAGGGTGAGGCCTGAGCCAGGACCCGCATAGTTTGAGTGCTCTGCCTGTGCCAAGGGAGGGAGCATATGGCTTCCTTACTAGCTTGCCAGACTCTGGGTAGGCGACAGAGAGAGGGGGCTCTGGAGCCAGCAGTTGTCAAGGATAGAAAAGGGGGCCAGACTCTTTATTACCCTGATAAATGGCTGATGGCTGAAATATGCCATATTTCACATAGTTGAATTTAAACTTGTTTAAGTAAGCCATTATGATGTTTTATGAGACCATAGCCTGAGTTCAGTAAGGGAGATAAAATTTCCATTGAATGCCATGTTCAAGAACCCAACCCAACAGTGGTCCATCTCTTTTCGTGAGTTCCTTTCCTGAATCAGTATGGTTAGTGTGACCTCTTTGCCCCAGTGAGAGGGATGTCCTAGGAGAGAGATGTCACCCATTCAATGTCACACCTGCATTCTGGAGAAGGGAGGGTGAAGTGGAGTTCTTTCCTGCAAAGACTGTGCCCTGGTTAGGGCCAGGGACACACACCATGGGCAGCCACGTGACAGTGCATTATGTCCCAGTGAAGGCAAACCTTTCTACTCTGTGCCTATTGAAATGGGCACAGAATAGAACACAATAGCAAAATCTATTACTGGGAAATATTTACCAGTTGCTGATTGAATGAAGTCAGTAATCTGAATAATGTGGGGTACAGGGGTTCTAAAGAGAAGTATTAAGTAATTAATGACATTTATTGTGAGGTGCTGTTCATTTTCTCCAGGTATAAGAACAGGCTAATTTGGGCCAAAATAGGATTTGTATTAAGCAGTTCTCAACCTGTGGTCGTGACCCATAGGAACTGTATTAAAGGGTCACAGTATTAGGAAGGTTGAGAACCCCTGGTTAATCCTTGAAAGTCCTGATTTAATTTAACTTGGCTGTGTTAACAATTAAGATAGGTGGGAGGAAATCCATGGGCACACATTTTGTCAAGCCAAATATAAGAGCCAAAGACTTCAAAATGTCAATTTAGTACTCACTGGGGCAAACAGGTCACACTAACCATGGATATCTTAAGGCAATTAGAACCACAACCATGAGGAGTCTAGACACAGAGCAGTAGTTTCAACTGCTAAGGCATACCTATGTTTCTCCAACCTTATGTTTGCTGCTCCTTGAAAACCACAAGAGATATTTTGTTTAAACTGAGTGAGGTTCTCAGGCATAGAGCAAATCATTTAAATTTATGGGATCTCCAAGTATAACAGTAATTTCAGCTCCAGTATAGATAGAAGCCATGAAAGGTCATGGCTGGAAAACTTCAGCAGAGGTTGAAGTTAACTTAGAACCTATGCTGCAGAGGCACAGAAACCAGCCAGAGCCCCTTTCATATTTTCATTATGTAATATTTTTGGTAAACTTAGACCTCCAGTTGGGTCAGGTTGTGGTACAGAGTCCATCCATCCAGATCCCAAGTCTAAGTCTGTGTTTTATTCCAGGGCCAGTGTCCAAGTGCAAAGTGTAAGTCAAAGTTTCAAGTTTAAGGTCAAGACACCGGAAAATCCCAGGTCCAAGTTGCACGTCCAACATCTATGTCCACATTTAGGTCCAGCTCATGTTCTAAGATCTTTTAAACTTTTAAACATTTTTAAAAGTCAGTTCAAATGTGCTTTGATACAGGTAGCAGAAGGATTTACCTGATAGTTTTTAATAAAATTTCCTAATGAAATGATGCTTAATGACTTTTTTTTTTATTATTGTTGAGGATTCATTGAGGGTACAAAGAACCAGGTTACACTGATTGCATTTGTTAGGTAAAGTCCCTCTAATAATTGTGACCCATCCCCAAGAGGTGTGTCACACCCTGTGACCCCCCCATCCCCTCCCTCCATCCCTCTTCCTACATTCCCCCGTCCCCAACCCCCACCGTGTACTATCATTAATTGTCCTCATATCAGAATTGAGTACGTAGGATTCTTGCTTCTCCATTCTTTTGATGCTTTACTAAGAATAATGTGTTCTACCTCCATTCAGTTTAATACAAAAAATGTAAAGTCTCCATCTTTTTAGTGGCTGAATAGTATTCCATGGTATACATATACCACAGTTTATTAATCCATTCCTGGGTTGGTGAGCATGTAGACCATTTCCACATTTTGATGATTGTAAATTGAGCTGTAATAAAAAGCCTAGTGCAATTGTCCTTATGACAAAAGGATTTTTTTTTCTTCTGAGTTAATGCCCAGAAATGGGATTGCAGGATCAAATGGGAGGTCTAGTTTGAGTTCTTTGAGGGTTCTCTATACTTCCTTCCAAAAAGCTTGTATTAGTTTGCAGTCCCACCAGCAATGTAGAAGTGTTCCCTTCTCTCCGCATCCACACCAGCATCTGCAGTTTTGAGACTTTGTGCTGTGGATCATTATCACTGGGGTTAGGTGATATCTCAGGGTGGTTTTGATTTGCATTTTTCTGATAATTAGGGATGATGGACATTTTTTTCATATGCTTGTTAACCATTCGTCTGTCTTCTTTAGAGAAGGTTTTATTCATATCTCTTGCCCAGTGATATAAGGGATTCTTGGCTCTTTATATGTTGATTAAATTGAGTTCTCTGTAGATTCTAATTATCAAGCTTTGGTCTGATTCATAATATGCAAATATCTTTTCCCATTGTGTGGGTTTTCTATTTGCTTTGGTTGTTGTTTCCTTAGCTGTACAGAAGATTTCAGTTTAGTTAAGTCTCATTTGTTTATTTTTGTTGTTGTTGCAATTGCCATGGAAGACTTCTTCATAAAGTCTTTCCCCAAGCCAATATCGTCAAGTGTTTTTCCCACATTTTCTTTGAGGATTTTTATTGTTTCATACATTAGATTTAGATCTTTAGGTCTTAATGACTTTTTTAAAATGAAATGATGCTTAAACTAAGTGACCTCAGATGGGACTCCCAGGTGGCATTTTGGAAATCCATGTGGGCAGTTTTAGTTGTCACAATGAACAGGGTTCCTCCAGCCTTGTGTGCATAGTGGGTGTGAATGCATTTCCCATTCAAGGATGCCTAGTCACTAAGTCAAGGTGAGGCATTGACAGTCCTGCCAGAATTATGCCACATAGTTTGGCCCTGTATCGAAATGCCAGTGTTTCTTAATATATTCAAGGGGGTTGGGCTATAACAGAAAAAGGTCTATCCTCCAATAGCTTCTAGGCTGATTCCCATTGACTCTCTCATGTGGCTTCCTTCATTAATCCTTGGTGGTGCTGTTTGTGGTTGTTTGTGTGCCCAAGTCCAGCCCACTGTGCTCTGCAATGAGTGTAGGGTACCCCCGGGAGCCACCAGACACAGGGTTCCAGAGGGTCCACCAGAAGCAGGGTTACCAGAGTGTCACCTGCCAAGTGTTCTCTGTGCTCAAGGACGGTTACAAAGAAAACACTCACATTCTATCATGAGGATAATGTATAGCACCCAAAACAGGCACATTATACTGAGAATTCAGAAGGAAAGTCTGAAGAAACAGATGGGATGCTAGGTGGATATGTCTGTAAAAAGTAATGGAACCATACACCTTTAAGAGGTGCATACTGTACTGCATTTATGCTAGCTATTTGTAAAAGGGGGAAGAATAATAGAGAAAAAGATTCAATAATTGAGATTGGCTGGGAAACTATCACTAACAAACTTCTGTAAGTGTCAAAACGGAATTTAAGGGAGCATGAGAGATGCCCTCACAGCCACCACTGCCACTAATAAAGAAGATAGAAGAAAAGATGAGTGCTTCACAGGACATATCAGTTATATCCAAACTGGAAATTCAAGTGCGAATCAGAAGCAGTTGTCAAACAAACAAAAATAAATAAATAAAAGGAAAACTACCTATTGACATGCTAACAGTCTTTTTCTACTCAGACGTCCTGTCTTGTTCTGTCCTCACAACCGTGGTGTGTCAGTTATCTGTAGATAAAACACTCCCACTCTAAATGACTTATTAACTCCATTCATTTCCTCACAGCCATAGGAGTCAGTGATAGAGAGGGTGGGGAGAGGGGACTCAGCTGGGACTGAGCTCACTCATGCTTTGTCAGAGTGGTCAGCTAGGGATTGGCGAGGGGCTGGCTGGCCCCAGATAGCCTGACTCCCATGAGGGTCTCCCCCAGGATGGCTGGCAAGTCTGGAGCACCAAGACTTCCCTCTTCAAGTGCTCTCTGACTCTCGAGGAGCTGGCCTGGGCTCCTCTTCCCCTGCTTCAGGGGAAGCATTCAGATGGGAGCCTGGTGAGGCCGGCTTGTAGGTTGCACAGCCTCTTGAGGTCTTGCTTTCATCACATTCTTTTGTTGAAAGTGATCACAGAGCCAGCCCACATTCAAGGGAAGGGGAAATTGATTCTACCTTTTGCTGGGAGGCACAACAAAGCCTTGGGGGCATGCTCAGAGGGTAGCAGGAACTGTAGTGATCATATCTGCAAATAAGTTTTCCAGTTTTCATCTGACTTAGAACTTTATTTGTTGAATGAATTAAAAGACCAATTTATATGATACTGTATTTGTGGTTTCATATTTAGTTGTTGCATTAAGAAATTCCTACTCTAAATCCAGTAAACATCCATGATATTTTCTTCCAATAATTTTAATTGTTTTAATTCAGGGTTGAGCAAACTTTTTTCTGTGAAGGACCAAATAGTAATTACTTTAGGCTTGGTGAGTCATAGGGTGTCTGTGGCAATTCTGCCTGGGAAAGCAGCCACAAACAATACATTAACAAAGGGATATGGCCATATACTAACACAAATTGATTTTCAAAACCAGGGGGAAGCTGACGCTTGCCTAAAGGTATGTGGTTTTGCATTTGTGATGGAAAGAAAAACAAACCTTTCAGACAATTATCATAGAATAATTGTTAAATAAATAATCCTTTTTTACTTTTTTTTTTTTTTTTGAGACAGAATCTCATTTTGTTGCCCCCAGTAGAGTGCGCTAGTGTCACAGCTCACAGCAACCTCAAACTCTTGAGCTCAAGTGATTCTCTTTCCTCAGCCTCCTGCATAGCTGGGGCTATAGGTGCCGGCCACAACACACGGCTATTTTTAGAGATGGGGTCTCACTCTAGCTCAGACTGGTTTTAAACTTGTGAGCTTAGGAGATCTTCCCTCCTCAGCCTCCGAGTGCTGGGATCACAGGTGTGGGCCTTTTTTTATGCCACATTTATCATCTGGTAAGTAGGTTCAGTTTCCATGTTATCCATTTGATTCCATAATCATTTTATTCATGCACCTTTATATGCTTAATTATGTTTGCCCTTAGATTATGTTTTTTTGCCCCAAAGTCAAATATACTCTCTTTTTTCTGGTTTTGCAAAAGTATCTCTGCTTACCTTTCCAATGTAGTCTTGTAGGTGAATTTCAAGATAATTTTTAAAGTATCAAAACAAACTTAATTTTTGTTGACATTTTTACTAGAACTGCATTAAAATTTAATATTCTATTATTTGATACTTCACAAAGAAAAAATAAATCTTTACAATATTAGGTCTTCCTATCTAGATCATGGCATTTCTCTATTACTTAACCCTCCTCTAATCTCATGTCTAGTTTCATAGCTTCCTTCTAACCAGTGCGTATGTTCCTCAGCTTCTTAGTAGATACTGCTGGTATGTCAGCCAATATCAAAGCTTTGCCCCTTCCTCCTGGCCACAGAGGATGACTGCATTTCCAGCTTCCCATGATGCAAGGTAGGACCATGTGACCAAATTATGGTTAACAGGATGTGGTGCAAGTGATCTACAATCTTCTATTCTCCTTCTGTCTTCTCTTGTCTCCTGGATGGATGGCAAGTTCCCATGGGAGACTTGAAGCCCTGGGACATGGCAAAGCAACTAGAGGGAAGGAGACTGGACCTCCTTAAGCCATTATGAGAAATGCCACCTGCCAAAAATTAATTTGAATTATAGTGGGGAAGATAAACCTTCCTGGGGCCAGTGAAATGAGATGCTATGCTTGTTTCTGTCAGAGCAGTTAGTCTTTCTGGTTCTGTATTTTTGTCCCTGTTCTAAATAAACTGTTGTTTTGCTTTAACTAATATGTTGTTTTTCATTCGATTCTTTTGTGATCATCAGTTGGGTATGAGCCAAATAATGTTACCTGTATGTTCCAATTATAACTCTTGTTTCTGTTTCTTAATTTATTGGATTCTGGAAATTCTGCAATTTTTATAAAATTGCAATAATTATAAAAGAATGAAGAGCATTGGGCGGCGCCTGTGGCTCAAAGGAGTAGGGCACCGGCCCCATATGCTGGAGGTGGTGGGTTCAAACCCAGCCCTGGCCAAAAACTGCTAAAAAAAAAAAAATGAAGAGCATCCTTGACTCGATCTTGAGATTACTGAAAATGTTATATTCTCCACTACTAAATATGTTCTTTTCAAAAAGATCTATATTCCTTGCCATGCTAAGAAATTTGTGAACTTAGGTTTAAGGAATTTATGCAGCTATATTTTACATAAAATGTGTAGCTTAGGTTTTGGTTTGCATATATTAAGTTTTACTGTCAATAACAGTTTCAGTTTTACTGAATTTTGGAGCTTTCACCTATAATCTAGCTTGGAGCCAATTTTGTTCTCTTCTTGTGACCCAGGGGTAGTGAATAGTTGGACTAATATCACTGTGGATATGAGATAGTATAAATAATGGTTAACAAATTTTTTCCCTTTCTGCATGAGAATCTGACCTTCCTTAAAATTTCTGGATCTAATTCCTCGGAGACATGATAAAGATATAATGTCTATAATGTATAGCTAAAGGTATAAGGTATATAGCTTCAAGGCAACACAGCTTATGGGGAAAAGCTGCCTGCTAAATAGTGAAAATGCTTCTTGACTAGGAGAATTACAAATACCTGGAAAACCCATGTTTGGACTTCTGTGTGTACTGTGATGTAATGGCACAGCTCCCTTGCAGATTTTCTGTAAGATACACCTGTGCAAATGCGATTTTAGCTCCTGGGCTTCGTTAGGTTTTCAAGCCCGAGGCTCACTCAAATCAGTCAGTAAGTATCTCAATTTTTTGCACCTGAGATGTTACCTGGGTCCAAACATAGTTTTACCAGATGACTTTGTGGACTATTGCAAGGAATACCACAGAAAGGAAATATCTGTGCCTTGTCTTGTGACTTTCTGAGCAATTATGCTGCCAAGAGTGGCCAGGGCAATCTATGCATCTGGATGTTTAGTTGAGCTTAAGAAGACCCTTTGGTGAATTATTAGCACAAGGCTCTTCTTCACCAGGATTTTAATATAGCTTGCTACTGGAATTATTTAAGACCACATTAAAGACTCTAGTTTTGTAAGTCTAGCACTTGCATGCTTTAGAGCCCTGGATGTCTCAATGCCCCTATCTGCGCTATCAGTGTGCAGTGGAGGCCAGACCCTGTGTTAGTCAATGGTTCACTTCAACTCATTCCCTCTCCTGAGGTAGTCTATCCTGTTTGCCTGGAATGCTCACTCTAGCTGTCTAGAGAAACGCCCTCCACTCCACACTAACAGCAAACTAACCGTAGCTATTATGAAGTCTTTGTAAGTTTGTAAGTCTGAAGCACTTGTAGCTCTATTTTATATTATCTGACATTATTACTCTTGGTTATCAGGTATTTGATCTGGTTCCTTGGCATCCCTGGTGATTTTGTGTGAATATACAAGTTTTTAATCTAAATAACTGTGTCTTTGTGTTTCTAGAAATTCCAATGCTATTTTTAGAATGTACTTTTTATGTTTTTTTCTTTCATTATAGTGCCTATCTCTTCTTTTACATTTATAATTATTTAAAAATAATTTGTATTTTCAAATAAAATAATATTACTTGATACTTCTAGATTGTCTTTTATCTAAAGTTCTTTAAATATAATACTTTTGATTGTTTTGTTTGTTAACTCTCCTTTAAAATCGATAAATCCTTTGTGTGGCTTATGAATAATAATATGCTAAATTATGCCATGAAAACAATAACTCCAAATATAAATGTTTTAAAACATCATACCTATTATATAACAGGTCCAAACTGCTCTCCTAGGCAGTGTTCTCCCGTGAGGGCTGAGCTAGCTGTTTGTTATCAACACATCTCCACAATCATCCCAGAGAAATATAAAGAACAGCATGTAAACTCTTCAACACATCCACTGCGACGTGTGCCAAGCACATTTCAATGACCAAAGCAAGTTTCTTGGCATTCAAGAGGATGGAAAAACTGTTAATGCTGAGTACCTACAGGGGAAAGCCCACAAATGTTGAAACTTATCACCTATAATCCCTAATTTTTTACCGTGAGCTTAGTTTTGTTAGAAACCATTTTTGCAGTGGATGGTGTATGCACCACATTCCAAGCATCATTACAGAGAAGATCTCTGTTCATTTCTGCTTGATGCCCCGAGGGCTTTAGGATTTTATAAATACTCATATAACCAGTTTTTGTGTTTATTTTCAGCTTTGATTCATCTACCTCATAAGTTATTGTCTATGCCCATAGGTTGCTCTGGTTTAGAGTTTCACTATTTCACTATATTTTTTATGCAAATAAGCTTCCTTATTGCTCACTTTGAAATTTTGGATACAGCAATCTCAGTTTCTACTTTCTACCTTAGCCTGTCCTGTACTTATATTCAAACCCTAGCCTCTAGTCTCTGATGTCGTAAGTGCTATAGCACCACCTTGTATGTTTGTTTAAATAAATATCCTCTTTAATTATGTCACCTGAAGTTTCCTGGCTTATACATTCGAAAACATGACCAAAATTTATTCTGAAGTTTTGTACTTTATCTCTGTAGTTTTATCTACCATGTTGCCAAAAATGCAAATGCTATGAACTTGTTTAATTGTGAATCTTCTCTACAGCACTGTACCTATTACAAAAACAGGAACTACTCACCTCATTAGTTCTGTCTCCACCTTATATCCCAGGACTCAGCAAATGTCTTGGAACTGACAAATATTCCATCCTAGGGTAACATAATTGTCTAATGAAAGCAGCTATCCAGGAACCCCACCCCCTTTCTCTGTGGAATCACCATGGCAGTTGGGACCCTGTACACACATCCTGAAAACTGGAGGGCTTTCCAGGTGCTCAGTGCAGCAGGGCTCAGCTCCATGTGCTCTCCACACCACCCACTTCCACTTTGGCCAAACCAACCACACCCCTGAATTTCTCATAAATTTCCTGCCACAAGGTTCATCATTTGAGGATGATGATGGAGTCCGGGTGTTTGAGAGCAAGGCCATTGCCTACTGCACAAGCAATGAGGAGCTATAGGCAAGTACTCCAGAGGCAGCAGCCCAGGTGGTGCAGTGGGTGAGCTTTGCTGATAGCGACATAGTGCCCCCAGCCAGTACCTGGGTGTTCCCCACCTTAAGCATCATGAATCACAACACACAGGCCACAGAATGCAAAGGAAGAAGTCAGATAAATTCTGGGGCTTCTGGATGTACACTTGAAAACAAAGACTTTTCTAGTAGGTAAACAAGTGACACTGGCTGACATCACAGTTGTGTGTACCCTGTTATAGCTGCATAAGCAGGTCCTGGAGCCTTCTTTCCACCAGGCCTTTCCCAATACCCAATACCAGCCGCTGGTCCCTCACTTGCATTAACCAGTTCCAGCTGTCTTGGGGAAAATAAAACTGTGTAAGAAGATGGCCCAGTTGGATGCTGAGAAGTTTGCAGAGAGCCAGCCTAAAAAGGATGCCCCACGGAAAGAGAAGGCCTCAAAGGAAGAGAAGCAGAAGCCCCAGGCTGAAAGGAAAGAGGAGAAAAAGGCAGCTTCCACCTCCTCAGAGGAGATGGATGAATGTGAGCAGGCCCAGGCTACTGAGCCCCAGGCCAAGGACCCCTTTGCTTACCTGACCAAAAGTACCTTTGTGTTGGATGAATTTAAACACAAGTACTCCAATAAGGACACAGTCTCTGTGGCACTGCCACATTTTTGGGGAGCACTTTGATAAGGATGGCTAGTCCCTGTGGAACTCTGTGTACTGCTTCCCAGAATAGCTCACCCAGACCTTTATCTGGGTTGCAACCTCATCACTGGAGTGTTTCAGCAATTGGACAAGCTGAGGAAGAATGCCTTTGCCAGTGTCATTCTCTTTGGCACCAACAACAGCAGCTCCATTTCTGGAGTCTGGATCTTCAGAGGCCAGGAGCTTGCCTGTCCACTGAGTCCATATTGGCAGGTGAACTACGAGTCATGTACATGGCAGAAACTAGATCCTGGCAGTGAGGAGACTAAGACATTGGTTTGCGAGTACTTTTCACTGGGAGGGGGCCTTCCAGCATGTGGGCAAAGCCTTCAATCAGGGCAAGATCTTCAAGTGAACATCTCTTGTCATCACCTGTCTGCACCTATCCTTCAAGGAGATGGGGGTAGGTTAAAGGAAACTGAACATTGAAAAAACAAAAAAGAAAGAAAGAAAGCAGCCATCAATTCTTTCTCATCTGGCATAAGCATGCTTCTAATCCCATCAAGAAATGGAATCTACTTTCCTTCTCTTGAATCTGTGTTGGTTCTATGACCTGCTTTGTCCAAAAGAAAACAGCAGAAGCAATGTCTGGGACTTCCAAGCCTATGCTCTGAAAGAGCTTGGCCCTTTGAATCTGAGGAAGTCCCGACTAGAGAACTAAATGAATGAGTTGACATGAGAGTAGTCCCTTAGAATGTGAGGTCACCTTGGAGAGTCCAGCCCCTGCCAAGCTTTGAGTGGAATTGACCTGCACAAAAGGCCTCCAACCAGACCAGTTGGATGAGGAGATCACTCAACTAGGCTCATTCCAATCCATGAAACTTTGAGAAGTAATAAGTTGTTGCTGTTAGGCAACCAAATCTTGGGATAGTATGTTGTATGATTGGGATAGTATGTTGTATGATTGGGATAGTATGTTGTATGATTGGGATAGTATGTTGTATGATGAATAACTGAGGCACTTAGCTAACAACCAGTCTACTGAAAGAGACGATGGGCATTGGTCACTTAACTTAAAATTACATCACAATTTTAAGAAAAATATCCTAGAAAGTATAATAACTGTCTTTAAGCTGACATGACTAAAAGAAAAAAAGTGATTTATTTAAGAAATTTTGGATGATTTAAAAATTGATTCTAAAAGTCAGAGTAATGGGACTTGGGAACTAGTCTCTTCTTCAGTTAAAAAGTACACAGTTAATCATTTTGACTTTGTCAACTATCATCTTTTAAAAAATTGCTGAATTGGAGGTTAGCTGTTCTTATATGTGCCCCACATCTTGGTTTTATACGGTGGAATTTCTGTATAAAATTCTGTATAATAACCTATAGATTTCTGGCTGTGGAAACTCACCAAGGACTTTTCATATTCAAATGAATTCAGCTCTTTACCCATAGGTCTTTAAATCTGGCATTTTAAAATGATACCGCTCCAATACTGATGCCAAACAAACACTTCAGCTATAATCACCATGAAGATTATAATTTTTCATGCTTTTGACATTTCATAAATTCTGGCTGTAGGTCATGAGAGAGAAAATAGAACAAATTCTAAATTGTTAACCTATTTTATTACAAACATAAAATAACACATTTCATATTATAGCATAATAATTTTTATTTTATGAATGTCCAAATTGAAGCAATAAAGCCATTTCCATGCCTTTCAACAGAATTGTGCAAAGATGTGTGAGACTGTGTGGACGAGAGCCAGCTGGGAGAGGCAGCGCTGGACATCACGTACATCTTAGCTGTATTACTGGCTACCATGGTGTTTCCACCAAGTTTCTAGAAAATGAAAAACTAAAGCTTACTCTAAATTTAAAATGTTTTTAATTTTGTAGAAATAAAGTATATTTCTCATCCATATCATTTATCTTGATGACTAAACACGAAATAAGAGAAAAGAGGAGATAAGGGGCCACCACCTGCTCTAAGCACAGGCTATTGAAATCCTTGCCTCTGCGGGTGCTTTTCCCAAATACTGTTGTTTGGTCTTAAAATAACTCTTCTAATGAGAGAGGATACCCAAGAAGGCTGAGGTTTAGGAAAACAGGCTTTCTCAAGGAGACCACAAGGATACACCTGCAGGGTCCTCTCCATGGTGACGCAACTCGGGAATTTGTAGACTTAACTTCCTGGAACCTGGAAATTTCTAAGTTCTGTGAAATCCTGTAATTCTGTAGGGGATGGACCAGCATCTCCTGCTTGATTCAAACTGGCCAATGGGAAGGGTACCTGTGGGGTGGAACTTTTTGACTGTCAATAAAAGGAGAAAGACCAAGCCAGTCAGAGAGCACAGCCATTTGGAAATCTATGCCGTAAGCTCCCAGCTGGTGAATAAAGCCCTTCCTCTTATAAACGTGATGTTTGGGCGCTCTTTCTCTCTGTTATAAATGTGGTGTTTGGGTGCTCTTTCTCTCCACTGGGCCTCATCTTCCTGCAACACTAACACAATTCTTCTGACATTATTCTTCCATTAAATCATCACCTAGGTAATTGTATCCTATTGATGAAAAACTTTATCGATGCTCTATTTCCTCTTTGTCAAGTAAAGGTCACATTAAATGAAACTGGCTATTAAATAACAAATAAATTCCTATAACAAATGTCTTTATCTACATATACCATAGAAAGGAAAAACAAATGTGCACATATTGGTTTAAAATGAGTTTAAGATAGCTATTAAAATACTGTAGTATCTCAAGAAAACACCACAAAAAAAAAAAAGAAAAAAGAAAACAACACAAAAATGAAATTCAGATGGCTCTTGGGTGATGGACTTCGAAGTGTAGACAATTTTTTATTACCATAGAAAATTTTCATTATCCCAATAGAACACTGATACTTCTCTGCTGGTTTGAACAGTATATCTACACAACACAAATAACCAGAAGAATAAGGAGAATTACACAATTTTTTTGTCCTTTGTCCATAGTAACATAATGCATATTAGGAATTTTATTTGTACTTAAATTATTAGGTAAGAATCTACACACAGTAATTCTTGAGGCTCAAACTCAATTAAATTAAAATAATTATACTTCCTATCAAATCATTAAAGGAAGTAATATATTGTCACTATGCCTATGGCTCTGGTCTCCATGCTGCAGGAAGGAACCAGGCGTGACTCAGATTAGAAGTACAAGCTTGCAGGAGGCAGGCTAACCTTGATTGCAGGGTAGCCCCAGGCCTTTTATTCACTCGGTACTTGACAGGTGAGGGGAGTATTAAACAATGACTGTGTGCCTAAGGATTGCCAGGGGCTCAGGCTCTTTCTCGGCAAAGAACACCTGTGGATTATTTGTGCAAGAGTCCACCCTCCAGCTGCAAATCATCTTGCTCAGAGGTTGTCTGGCTCTCAGAGTCCTCTACAATATAACTTCCCCTAAAACAAAACTATTTTTACTATATATAATCAAACCTAAATTTTTAACAAGGATAAGTTTTGAGTAGCAAAAAAATCTTCTAAGCAAGAGTGAACCAATAGAAATGATTGCTCCAATTCCCTGACACAGGCTCAGTAACATAAAGACAATAGTATTTTCCACTAAATATTCACAAGTTTCTCATCATATATGTGAGTCATAGAGCCACAGTAAACGGACACTAGGGACGCTGAGATGGGATGAGGAAGAACCTTGAAGAGAGAAGGAGGCTGCATTGACAAAAGATGTGTTTGTGACACGGAAGAGGAGATGTGGATCTCTCTCTTGCCAGAATGAGAGTTTTGTACGAGATGAAAGACCAGTTTCAAGAAATGGGACTTCTAAATAAAGACAATGCCAAATTTGCAGCCCAAATGGTGGAAACCTGATTCTACAGAATTCTAGGGAGCCTAGGAATGCCTAAGTGCTGAGACCACATTTTCCCTCAAATGATAATGTGGTTTTAAGGACACAAAAACATCTGGATGTCTACAAGTATTTTCTTTTGAGACTACAGACTAATGGTTTCTATCACACATAGTCATATAAGCCCCAACTATAAAAAAAAAATTAACATCATATAAAATAAGAACTTTCACATCTGCCAAGACCCTTACCTTTCACAGACAATGTCCCGAGCAGCCAAGCTCCCTACAGAAACTCAGGGTCCTTAAGTAGCTGCACTGAGACCAGCTCTCCTGCTCAGGGTCACAGCCTGGTTTTTAGAGACATGTGTTAGAGAAAGCAAGAGCCTGGTCTAAGTGCTGGATGAATTACAGGGAAGGGTTTGTCTCCAACTATCCTTTGGCCTTAATTTACTAAATTTTTACCCATTGTAAACTAAAGGTATTTTCAGGCTTGGTATTTGGAGTGTAGAGGTATTAAAATTAATTCCCAATTTAAATATGCAAAACTTTGGTTATCAGAGGATGGATGACAACAGGAATGGGTATATACCGTGACAGAGTGAGCAGAAGCTGGAGGTGTGGGGAGCCCGATCAGGGCAGAGCAGGGGCAACAAGGAAACCCATCCCAACTCCTGTCTTCCCTCTCTGCTCTTTACATGTACTATAAGAACCTGTCCAGTAAGACGCTCTTAACCAAATTAGCGTTTCACTTTGTTAAAAGAGTATCCGCACCCTGGTGGGACAGACAGAAACCTTGTCATCCACAGCAGCACCCATGGGGGCTCCCCAGTTACAGAGGAGAGAGAGCCACAGTCTTTGTAAAGCTCACTGACACCTGTCGTCACAGAATGCCAGGCCTGACCAGGATTCCAGGGGCTCTCTGCAAAGCTCCCTGTGCTGCACACACAGCCCATCTTCTGTGAGAAAAATCATCACAAATTTCCCCTACTGAGATCTTCCTGCTTCTTTAAACTTTCAAGTATCACAAAGTACTATTGTCCCCAATCTCAGCTCCGCTCAGCTCTGAGACCAGCAGAATCTTTGTGGCTACCAATGTAAGATTTGCTTACTATAAGAGCAGAATATTTTTTGGCTAAAAAGTTTTCATTTCAGTATATTTGTGCCATGTATTTGTAGTAGCCTAGAAGTCCTTGACTTTCATCACCCTTCCTAAGGTGTATGATCTGTGGAGACTAAGACTGGCACGGGACCCCTCCACTCCTACAAACAAGGACCTTTTACTTCCATCTACTGTAGAATGCCCAGAAATCCACTGACACAGTAATACCTTCTTTAATATGCCAGAATTAATATAGTAACCATTCATATGCACTCACTGATGAACATCTGAATGCCTCCCATGGCTCAGGCACTATTTTATGTTCTTGGAACACATCAGCAAAAAGGACAGGCTCTCTGCTACTGTGGAGCTTACCCTCTATAAATTATTTCCTTTTAATACATTAGAATGGATTAATTTTATAACTGGCCAATCCCACCCAATACCTATCACCACTCTTTCCACACCCTTCCACCCTCACAGGGCACAGGCCTCCATTCTGGGGTCCTTTGCAGAAGGACGTTATCCTCACAGAGCAGGTGACCCTGGATGAACAGAGCGCTAGAGTACAATGAGGCAAATGCCCAGTGGCAGTACAGCATGCTGGCAGCTGTCCACAGAAGGCCCACACCACTCAGAGGAGGGAGAGCCATGCAGCTTTCCTTGCAGAATAGTTTACTTCCTCCAAACACATTTCCTGCAGATGTGGACTGTGCTCTGCCTGGGTACTTCCCTGGTGAGGTCCAAGAAGTGCCTGCCTTTGACTGGGAGGCTCATCCCAGGCCCCACTTCCTCCCTGTCCCACACCCCAACACCTAGGATCCACCTGTTCCTTCCCAACCCCAAATGCAGGTGAAGACAGGGGGTGGTCTTTTTCTAATTCTGTTATGGCATGTACGTAGCACTACTCTGTGCCTGCCTATCCTCAATATTTATCTTTGAATCTCAAGAAGCCTGTTTTATAAGTTAAAAGACCCTTGAACTTTAATCTTGCATAGCTCTTTTTATTCACTCCACACTAATCCCTTCTCTTATAAGCAATGTGTTGGTTCTGACTAGGGGAAGAGTAACTCTTAAGTGATTGGGTATAAAAAGCCCAAAGTTGAATGTTTCTAGGTATTACTATAACACCTTCTGTTTAAGCAATGTATCAAATCCGGGAAACTCTGAGGAGCAAAACATTTCTAAATCCTTTAAGAAGACCTTTGGAAATCCATCTTAAAAGTTCCTTCTATAATACATGCTTCTTAATGAAACCTCTCTCATCCCCACCAATATATGCAAATACCCCTAAATGTTTTGTTATAAATACTCTCATGTTCCTTCTCCTTCCTCTACCCTTGTTCATCACAGTGTCACCTGGGGGTCCATGCACAGCATAGGCTCAGCCCCCAGTCCACACTTCCCAAGTCAGAATCTGTAGCAAGAACCTCTGGGCCCTCATGAGCACACTGAATTGTGAGCAGCTCTGCTCTGCAGTGCCACTACGAGGGGAAGATGGGGCCTCTGCATGCTCTGCGTAGGTCCCCTCTACTTCCTGGCCCCCAATTCTCACGGCCTTGCCTGCACACTCAACAAAAGAGGCACAGAAAAGACAGCACCCTTTACTCCAGCTCACTTCAGAAGACCAAGTCTCACCAGCCTCCCCCACAGTCTGCCCTCTAATCCTCTCGAGTTCTCTGATCCCATTGCTCACCCTTCCTTAAGTCCTGAGACCCTTCCAGCCTGCTCTTGGGAACCCATGGTCACAGTAAATCTCCACCATTCTGTCTTTATCTCAGAGCAGTTCCTTCACCCTTATGCTGTCCCAGAACCACTCAGCCTGTCACCTGGTCACGGAGACTTCTTCCCCTCGCACACCCCTCTCCTAGGGCTGGCCCTGCAAATAGGCAGGTGTCCTCCTTGTTTCTCACAGCAGTTTGGAGACCACACTCTCCTGACCTGCCCCCATCCTCAAGCTGTGACACAGGTGTCCTCGAGCAGTGGCACCCCCACCACCACCACCACAGTGGTCCCAGCCAGCACTCGCTCCAAGAGCTGCCCCTCCCCCAGCCTGCCCTGGAAGGCTCTGTTTCTGGCCTGACACCACTCTTCCCAACTTATTTTCAATGCATAGCTTGGTAATTTTATCATTAAGATCCACAAAGAGAATCCTTCACAGTAGTACACTGGCTTCCCAGTGTCTTGACTTACCTACCTTAGCCACTTACAACAATTCCCCATCCTTCTAGCACCATTGGTCATTACCAGAAACTCCCGCATTCCCATGATTTGGGCTCAAGCATTTCCAACACTACTTCCTGTCTTTCTAGTTCTCTCTCCTTAGTCCTCTGATTTCAACACACCTTCTCCTATCCCTCACCCAACTCCTGGCCTCTCCTTGCTCAGCTGACATTCCATGGTAGCATCACTGTGTCACTCTCTGGCATCTTGACCTAATCACCTCTTTTCTCCTGTCATTTCCTCACCTGGAACAAGCCCAGTTCTGTCCCACACACCCCTTCATTAGCATTAGTGGGACAAGCTGACCCCACTGCCACTGGAGTGGTATAGCCACATCTCCTTACCCCTGGACTGTCAGTTTCCCCCTCTCAGACTATTTCTATCACCAGAGAAACACACTGTGAGGCCATCCCTTACACTGCCGCCTTTACAAAGTCTCCATTTGTGCATCCTCTTCATCTTGTGTTACCCCCACCATGATCCTTGAGCCTGCTCATTAGGTCCTCAGGTCACAGAGGACCACACATGGCCAAATTTGTGTGTCAGATCTCAATGACCATCTCGCACAACCACTAAGCAGCTCTGGCTCAGTTGGTGGCAGACACCCAGTAGCCCTTGCCCCATGGCGTGCTCCCAAGTCCTCTCCCCTTGCCATCTGTTCCTTTCCTCTCTGACAGATGGACACTGCATCTCTCCTGGGCAGACACTGCATTACTCTGGCCCCTGCTGTGGGACTTCCTCTCTCCTCTTACACACTCACCCCTTTGAAGACATCACACTATCTCATGGCTTGTTAAAGAACACCCTGACCTGGATGGTTTCCAAATTTCTATCCCTAGCTGGAACATCTCCTGGAAGCTCCACACAAATGTACCCAGCTGCTCACTGAACACCTCTAGAAAACATTTCAAATTAGCATGCTCAGAACAAATCTCTTGATTATCCCCCAAAACCCACCTCTCCTAACCTTCTCCTACAAATTTTCTACTTTCAGCAACTTAGCAATTGTGACCTCACCAAGCCTATATTTTCTGATGGTTCCCACAATTTATATGTAATTATTGAAAAAGGAGAATTATTTTGATGCCTAGTTAATGTTCAGGTCTGTTGGAATTGAAACACAAAGAAAAATGGAGTTTTTTTACGTTGGCAAGAGATGACCTATTATCAGCTGGAATTAATTCCTCACAAAGACAGGAGAGATTTTTGAGCAGATAATGCACTAGCGGTTGGTTACCTTAAAAAAAGAATCAGAAGTTCAAATATTTGCATTTCCCTGGTGTCTGCCCCACTCTGTATGGTCACCGAGCAGAGTGTTTAATGTACTCAGTGTGATAATTGTGCAGCCGTAATTACCTTGAAAGCATCCTGATCTGGATGTGGTTGTCCAGATTACTAAACAGTGACATGAGAGCTATACTTACTGAATCACATGGTTTTTATGTACTGTAAAAGACATAATACAACAAGCTAATGCCTTTCCTTCTCTGAGCTCAGACCATCACTGGAAAGACGAGCTGTGAGGGCAGGGTAATGTCTCCAGTCCTAATTGATGTTAAGTATCACCAGCCAGGGGCATTTTTAAAGCACAGACTTCAGGGCCCATCATCTACAGGATTCAAGACCACCCAGGATCCCCATTTCTGACAAATACCCTGGTGAGTCTTATACTTGGGACAGTCTGGAAAGCACTGGTCTGTGAAGATAAGAGTAGGTAATCCTACAAGAATCCAACAGTATCAACAATAACAATAAAGACACAAAAGATACAAATGTCAAGTGAAAATATTGATACATTACAAATTCTAACACTAGAAATTCCCTCAACCCAAAATACCAAAAGTCAAAAGACCTACACAAACAAAAAAAGATAAGTAAGACAGAACACCAGAGGAACATAGAGTGAATAAAAAAGTTATGGACTAATTTTAACATGGAATATGACACAGCACTGAGAATATGTGAACTACAGCAATGACAGGCACATATAAGCATATATAAATGTCAAAAATGCCATTTTGAGTGAAAAAGAAAGTCACAGATGAACAGGAACAGCATAATTCCAACTGTAAGAAGTTCAAAACCCGGTGACCTAAACAGTCTGTTCTTCATGGGCACACACTTCAGGTGTGCACCCTGAGGGCAATAAGAGTGCCCCTCCTTGTCTCTCTCACTTCTGTGAGAGAGACAAGGAGGGGCACAGCCTGGGCGGCACACAGAGAGCTCTTATGTGATTTGATCCTTACCCCAGGTAGAGGATACATGAGTATTTGTTTCATTATTCATTGAAACAGAATGTCACGTTGCAGATAACTGCACATAGACATCCATTTTAAAATAATAACTATTTACTGGACAATTACTTTCTTCACCTCCATGTGAAATAAACTTCTTGACATAACCAACTGAATATTTACAACCTTGCACAATGTGTATTTTTCATATTTCACAGATAAGGAAATAACCACAAAAAGCCAGAACCAGGATTTCTGCCAATCTGCCTCCAGAGCCTGCTGCTGGTCCACTGCTCGTGTTCTTAATAATAATTCTGAAGTCCTTCAAGGACTTTTCCCATAATATTTATAGTCCCCCAAGTTTACGGATAAGGGAATTCAGGCGCAAGGAGAATACACGACCCACCCATGGCAGACACCTGCTGAGTGGTGGGGCTGCTCTGTGTCACCTTCACATTGAGCTGCCCACCACTGCCTTCCGTTCTAAGGCCTTTGATCTCTGCAGTGCAGATCTCCATCCTCCCTTCCCTTCTCCTAGTGCTCATAATCAGGATCACTAGACTGAAGATTAGTCTCCTTGCTTTTCATCCTCCTACACTCAGTGTGTCCTCTGCACTGCCCCTACTGCAGCCCTTCCACAGGAAGATTCGAGCCAGTTCCACAAGAAGGTATATGTACCTGAGGTCCACACTCCATACTGTGAAGAGAAAGACATGCTGAGTGGTATACAATGAAAACAAGTTTAGTGCATACTCCGGGTTGAAAAATAATGCTGGAAATAAACAAAGTTTCTTCCTCGGTAAAAGCAGAGAATACCAGCAGACTGGTTTTCATCTCTAGGAAAAATAAATTTAATAAAGTATTTTGCTCTAAAACAGTGATTTGCCCCAGAAAGACACTTCCCATCTGGGCATTTTGAGGATCTCAAGCATGATGGCCAGCTCCTTGTCAACCACTCTCAAATAAACTGTGTCATTCTACAAGCTCCAAAGACATGTAAGTTTCCATCAGGAAAGGACATCCCTCACAGCCCCGTGCACAAAATGTAATGCTGGGAGCCAGTCTCAAAGGTGTTGAAAAAGTTAAAAAGGCAAAGACGGAATGGCAAGCAAACCTCCAAGTGAGCAAACTCAGGACACCCCTACCATATCCAGATCTGAATGAATGAAGGGAGAGGGTGGTATGTCCCCAAGGCTTGGTGCCAAGGCCACCCAGTAGCAGCAGGGACCAGAAGCCTACACCGGAGAGGAGCTGCAACCACTGTAGGAAGTGCTGCCTGGATACAAGAGAGGACAGGTTAAGTCCCTACGGCCGGCCGTCCTCCTACCACCACTCCCTGGAGCCACAGCCAGTTTCTAAGAGAGGTGGGAGTGGTAGTTCACAGGGGTCAGCCCTGCAGCACTACGTAGACCAGCAGAAACCAGGGGCAACCAGCAAATGAGGGGCCCAGAGAAGGAGTCCTGCATCTATGCCTCACTCGCAGACAAGAGCAAAAACAACAAACATGGCCAGGAGGGGAAGGAAAGCACAGAATGAAAACAAAAACGTTTTAAATATCAAACACAAAAATTATCTTCTCAGACAAATTTGAGATATTACTACATCCATGAAACAATACTGTGCAGCTATTTAAAAAAGACACAAAAACTGAGCTCATAGAAATTAAAAATGGTTACTAAAATAAATAAATAAAAGTTTGGAAGATAAAATTAAACTCTCTCAGAAAAAAAGAACTCAGGTCTAAAGAGTTAGAAAACATGTAGAGAATTATTGAGAAAGTACATTTGAGTAACTGGAGTTGCAGAAAAGAAAGAGAAAATGAAGGCAATAACCCTTCAGAGACAGTTTCCTGGATGTTGAGGAGATAAGTCTCCATGTGCAAAAAGCCTGTAAACACTGCATACAAAAAAACAAGTCACATTGAGGCTATTCTTTGTAAAATTTATCTAAGTAAGTCCCTAAAACCTATACTAACAATAATAATCATAATAAAAATAACAAAATCCATCAACAAAGACTTAGACTGAAAATATATTTCTTACATTAGCAAAGGAAATGAATTATCAATTATTAAAGTTCTGAGAGAAAAATATTTAAACTGTTTAGAAGCTAGCTTTTTTTAACATGCAGCTAAACTGCTAAACTATCAAACCAAAGATATGCTGACCTCTTACATACTTTCTTTAGGCAGCTATTTGGTGAGATAATACAACAAAATAAGAGAGAAAGCCAAGAAAGTGAAAGATCTGGAAATCTGGGAAACATTATCTCTAATCCAGAAAATCAAGTGAAGAAGGCTCCCAGGATAACAGTGGGATTGGGTCAGGAAAATGACTAGTTGACATTGGGTGGGAGGACAGAGGGCTGCAAGAGGGAGGAGTCCAAGGGGTGCATAAAAGGCAAAATCATACATTTGATATTTCTGGAGAGACAATGATAAAGGCAGCCAATGATTTACAAAAAAGAGAGGAGGGTGGGGGATGGGTATAATGTAGGGTAACACCCTCCCGGGTGAAGGGTACAACTACAAGTTGGACTCCACCTAACCCCCGCAAACAATGTAACCTAATCATCTATACCTTCATATTAATCTAAAATTCAAAAAAAGTAGAGAGACAAAAACATCAATATACAGAATATGTAAAGCTGATCAAAGAGGAATGCAATCACAATAAATTTCTTGGGAATGTACCATGACTGAGAAAGTAGTAATAGTTACTTTGTCATAGCAATGGGAACACCACATATTAACTTTTACCTTTTAGAACTCACCTATATACAAGCAAAAAAATGACAAAAAGTAAGTGTCATCAAGCCTACAAGTGAATAATTAAAAGTTTAGGTAATAAGAGCTGAGAGGCAACAGAGAGAAGCCCCAGTGGAAGAGAAACACAAGTCCACAGATATCCTCTTCCTCACGTGAGGAGTCCAAAGGCACTATCTACAGTTGTCAGAAGAAGGAAAAAAAGGCACAGCAGGAACATCTCACAGAGTCACAAAGGTGGTAAATGTTTAGAGAAATGAGGGATGGTGGTTTAACTGTATCTGGACAATAGAAGAAGAGCAGCAGGTATCAAAGGGAGCCAAAGCATCATCTATCATAACAGGAGATCGCTGGTTCATCTAAGAATATGCACCTACAAATAATACTTGACTTTGAGATTAAAAGAATAACCAAAAGCAACAGCTAAAATAAGAACATGCTCCAGTGAGTGGGTGCACAAAGAGGTAGAGAAGGCTGCAGCTTCGTGTAGGCCTGAAACCACTCAGCATTAAAACTTTGCTCCTGGCTCGGCGCCTGTGGCTCAAGTGGCTAAGGCACCAGCCACATACACCTAAGGTGGTGGGTTCAAATCCAGCCTGGGCCCGCCAAACAACAACGGCTGCAACCAAAAAATAGCTGGGTGTTGTGGCGGGTGTCTGTGGTCCCAGCTACTTGGGAGGCTGAGGCAGGAGACTCTCTTGAGCCCAGGAGTTGGAGGTTGCTGTGAGCTGTGATACCACAGCACTCTACCCAGGGGGACAGCTTGAGGCTCTGTCTCAAAAAAAAAAAATAACTTTGCTCCTTACAGTTTGATAAATGCACAAGTGAGGTGCAAAGATTCACAACCACAGAACATACGAGGCACATGAATTTTAGACTATGCAAGAAATTTACATTCTCCTTTTTTTACTAAGAAAAATTGAAGTTTTCCAAAGCTCTGTCCTATAGGTTGTCAGGACTTTGACCTCAGCTTCTCAAACGTTCTCCAACCGGGCCCTGGATCATCAAAGACCCTAAGGGCTCAGGTGGTCCTGAGCATTTGGAAAGCTCTCTGATACTCAATTTATGCTGGTCGTCAGTGACAGTGCTCTTTGTCAACCCGGGCCAGGGGTTCTCAAACTTTTTAAACAGGGGGCCAGTTCACTATCACTCAGACCATTGGAGGGCTGGACTGCGGGCCCCAGGATGAGTCAGCTGCTAAGCAGGACAGGCAGCAGCAGCAAAAACACCCAGCGAGCCGGGTAAGTGTCCTCAGCAAGCCACATGTAGCCCATGGCCTGTAGTTTGAGGACGCCTGCCTCAGTCCTCTGAAGGCAGAAAGCAGTAACCATCTGCCACCTCTACCTTATAAAGTGCAAGTCTGTTTTATAACAGGAAACATAAGAGGGCACAGCAGGCATCATGAGCTGTTCCCTGGCATTCCTCACACACGTGCATATGTGCACACATGTGCAGGTGAGTGTGCACCTGTGAGTGTTGTGTTCTTCTTCAGGGGGCAGGGCCTTTTGCGCTTGTTAAGTTTAAAGAGAATGATGCCTGATGAGGTGAAGGAACAGGCAGTTTCTCTGGTACTTCAATCCAGGTTTCTTTCTTTCTCTAAGCCCTGGAAGACATTCTGGAGAAGATTATTCCTTGCTAACCTGGCCAGCGTCAGAATCATCTTCTCCAAGTGCAAATGGTTTCTATTGAGGGTAGCCAGTCCTAAGCCAAGACTGCAAGTGGCCCTCAGAACATCATGCATGGCCCTTGATGCAAAGAAGAGGGATTTATAAATCGTATTGATGTTCCAACTAAAAAGAATCTCATCTGAAAAGACCTAAAATTACATTGCCACCCATGAAGGAAGAGATTTTCCATTAAGCCAATGAAAGGCAGGCATAGCAAGTTAAAAAAACGCCCAGAACTTGAGTCCCACATTGAAGACCTGAGGAGTGAAGTGTGCAAAGTAAGACTATGGCCACAATGCAGGTGTACGAGATGCATATGCACACACTGTATGAGTACACACTGATGCACACGCACCATACCATATATACAATCTAAATATACACACATTGATACACACACTATAGATATACACACTGATGTACATGCACCATACATAATCTATATATACACACATTGATACACACACTATATACATACACACTGATGCACACACACCATATATATATACATACACATTGATACACACACTATATACATACACACTGATGCAAATGCACCATACATTATATATACACACATTGATACACACACACTAGATATGTACACACTAATACACACTGTGTATATATACACACACTGATACATACTATACATGTACACACTGATACACAATTACTATATATGTATACACTGATGCACACACGCTGCCTATCTATACACACACTGATACACACACACATACACAATGTCTCCTGACACTAGACTACCATGGCCAGAGAGGTTGAGGGTTTGCTTTGTGCATCACGCTAAGCCAGTGGTCTAAATAACCATGTGCCCTATGCTGTTCTTCCAAGGAATGATTAAACCAGCAAACGTTTGAAGGTCATGCACTCAGAAGTGCTCATTGAGTGGCTGTGACAAGCAGCCACCATTCCAGGGACTTGGAGTGCAGCAGTGAATCAGGCATTAGCATCTGCCTTCTGTAACACTCACATTCTAACAGGGCGGATACTCAACCTGTAAAAACCCAGAAGAGATGATGTAGGATGAGAAGCAAACTGCATATATTTTAAAGAGTGTAACATCTACGTTACTCACAGGGTTATTGTGAGGATCAACTGAGAATACTTTGAAAACTATAAAACCTTACAAAGGCATCATTAAGACTTTAAAGCCTATGAATCTATCTCCAATGGTTAGGATTTGTAATAAATACTATTCATAGTAGGCGTCCTCAAACTACCACCTGCCTAGGACATTTATCTGACCCGCAGGGGTTTTTTGCCACCACTGCCTGTCCTGCTTAGCAGCCGACTCATCTGGGGACCTGCGGTCTGGCCCTCCAACAGTCTGAGGGACAGTGAACTGGCCTCCTGTTGAAAAAGTTTGAGGACCCCTGATAGAGATTCAACAAGTGTTTTCTAAGTGTCCCATGAAACAATCAAGTAAGAAGAGAAGAGGCTGGAGAAGCAGGTTAATAAACTTATATTAAGTTGTAATTAGTGAATTATCTGAAGTTCTAGTCTAACAAACCCTAAATCATGCTTGCAAGACACCAGGAGCCTGTTTTATTCATATTCTACAAAGCCTATAAAACAATGCTAAATGGCAAACAAGGTTAATTAAAAAAACAATACTGTAACGTACAACATATATCATTTTAAGCAGAAGCTTTTTGACAAAAGTCACCAGCTTCCAGCACAAATCATCACCATCTCCATCTCCAGTCAAATTAAGTATATTTCCTCGCAAGCATAACTTAACAAATGCAGGATAAATGCCAGGACAGATTTTGGAGTAAGATGCCTTCCAGCAGCAGTAAAGCAACTGCAATGAGAACAGGCTGTCTTCCCCGCCCTCCCCCCTGGCCCATTACTGTCTCCCCCTTGATGTGTCTTCCTGTGGGTTTTCTTGTAAAATAGATTTGGTCTGGTGACTAGACCAACAAAGGATTTGCTTGTAAAGTAGAAGGATTCACAGAAATGCAGAACTGTTACAAGAAGGACATTGGTATGTTTTGCAATAGGTGTAATATTTAAAAAACAGAAAAAGAATTTTAAGAGATTCCTTCAGGTGATCAAATGCATACTGAAGTTTAAGTAGTACTGTTTTACAACACGGATGTACCAGCTCTACATTTACTCAAAGTAAACTTTATCTGTTCTTAAAAAGTGTTCATTGTTGCTTGTGAAGATTATTCTGGTCAAGTCTCATTTTATTTATATGTATAAACACAAAGTATTTGTGGAATATTTTATCTACCCACCTGTTAAGAACCAGTTATCAAAATAAACAGCCCAATAGTGACTTTTAATTATCTTACATCAAAAAAATTAACATTTAGAAACATTTAATCCTACAAGAAAATACCTATTTGCTAGTGATTATGGATGAAAGAAAGTTAAAGGGGCTACAGGGAGGTGGGAGAGAATTATGGCCTCTGTACTAGAAATTTGGAAAGGAGCCTAAAGTAAATTAAAACCAGGAATTTGGGGTGGGTGCACCCTAGTTAATCAAATATATGCTATTCCTGCAAAATACAACTTCAGCCTGTGAACAGCCTGTCCTCAAGACTGAACAATCCCTCCATAAACCAAGACTTAGAACATATTATCACTTTGTTTAACATTTATCATTTTGTTTTACCCATAAAACAAAGGATCCCACGCAGACCAATACTCCCCATGATCGCCACAAACATCAGAGTAAAGACACTGTCATACCATCACTAGTAAAATAAGTTAACAATTATTGATAGAGAAAATTTATGACAACTGATGTAACTCACAACCAGTGAAACCAGGACCCAATGGGAATCCTTATAGATGAATGTAAGAGGGGTTGGGATAGAAGCACTTGTACTGGAGGACTGCCTTTGTGTGGGGTCTCCTCTCACTCACAAGGAGGACCCTTTCCCACTCTGAGAAGTCTATGCTTATCTCTGCTTTTCTTAGAATAAAAATTACCCTCCTTTCTTTACTTTAGGTAGACTTTTCCTCTGTTCTGCTATATTGGTGTCCCAGCTACCTTCTTTTCCACTCCCCTAGTTCTTGCTCTCTTTGACTCAACCAAACTCACTGGTTCTGTTGGGTGAGTCAAACCAGACCCACTGAACAGCCCTGATGTGAACTTTTACCCCTAACTGCCAGCGGCACAGTCTAAATTTTAGAATAATTTCTACCATCAATGTTTCATACATACATATACATGAATGTACATGTACACACACATATGTACACACACACACATAAAATTTTGGCCTTTGTGAAGCTAAAGAGCTATCTATAAAACGTAGCCGTATGGTCTCAAGATTAGAGATGGCAAAGCTTCACTGTTTCCATTTCTTTGAAGAAATCAATTCACTCAGGACGGAAACAATGTCAACATTTCAACAACAGGCAGAAAAATCTTTATTATGATGAAAATGAAAATACTTTCCTTTTTTATTTTCTGAGACAGAGTCTCACTATGTCAACCCTGGGTTGAGTGCCGTGGAGTCACAGCTCACAGCAACCTCAAACTCTTGGGCTTATGTGATTCTCTTGCCCAGCCTCCCAAGTAGCTGGGACTATAGGTGCCCACTACAATGCCTAGCAGTTTTTTTTGGGGGGGGGGCGGGGGGGGTTTGTAGTTGTCGTTGTTTGGCAGGCCTGGGCTGGGTTCCAACCTGCCAGCTCCAGTGTATGTGGCTGAGACCCTAGCTGCTGAGCTGCACTGAGCTACAGACCTTTTCATCTCAGAATCATGGATCTAAAAACTGAGAAATTCTGCCCAATCATACTAATTAGATACTCGCCTACCTTATTCACTAAACATCAGAAAACATTTACCCAAAATGTGTTCTGCTAAATAAGTTTGAAAAACGTATCAGAAGTAGGGAAATAAAGTTCAATAAATACTGAATTACAATAATGCAACCCCTTTTTTTAAAAGGGAAAATAAACTATCTCACATTTAAATTCCTGGGTTTTTTTTTTCAAAGGAGAAAAAAGGGTAAGTCCCCTTATCATTACAGATTATCAGTGAATACTTCATAAAATGCAAACTCTAAGACACAGTGACTAGTGTCTAGTGCAGACAGGAAGCTATCTCAAGCAACACCTAAATGTCCTTAACTTTGACTACCTGTTCACAATTTAACTGCTTATAGACAAAACCCCTACCTACCCTCACACTCTACTAGATTACTGAGTTGTCCACCTTTTACTTGCTGTTTCCTCTTCAACCATAGGAAAACATTTGCCTGATAGAAAATGCTGTAATTTGAATATTTATGTCCATTTGAAACTCATGTTGAAATTTATCTCCAACATAGTAATATTAAGAGATGAGGCCTTTAGGAGGTGACTAGGTCATGAGGGCTCTTCCTTTGTGAATGAGATTAAGATCCTCTCTATATAGATCTAGCAAGAGTTATACAGACTGAACTGAAACAGGGTCTTGCACTGTCACCCAGACTGAAATCCAGTGACACAACCACAGCCCACTATAGGCTCAAACTCCTGGGCCAAAGTGATCCTTCTGCCTCAACCTCCCAAGTAGCTAGGACAACAGGCACACACTGCCACACCCAGCTAATTTTAAAACTTTTTGTAGAGGTGGGATCTTCCCATATTGCCTAAGCTAGTCTCAAACTCCTGGCCTCCAATGATCCTCCTGCCTGGGCCTCCCAAAGTGCTAAGATTACAGGTGTAAGCCACTGTGCCTGGACAGATTAAGACCCTTATAAGAGGCTTCACATAGTCTTTGGCCCTTTTTGCCATGTGAGAACACAGCATTTAAGGGACATCTTAGAAGCAGAGAGACTGGGCCCTCACCAGACAACAAGACCTACTGGTGCCTTGATCTTGGACTTCTCAACCTCCAAAACCATGAGAAATAAATTTATATTATTTATACATTACCTACTCTTAGGTATTTGTTATAGCTGCACAGATAGACTAAGATAGAACACTCAGAAAGTGTTAATATTTCATCAGGCTCTTTAATTTCTCCTATAAACCAAAATGCTGAAAGAAATAAGAAATCTATGATTTTCCATCATTAAAATGTGATATTTATGTTTTATAATCTATGATGAAAAAAGATGTTTACTTAAAAATACTTTGAAATTATTTTAATTCAGAAATAGAAAACATCTTGGAAGAAAAACATGACAAAATACATAGGCAAATTTTTACTCCATGAGCTTCTCAAACCCTCACTGTTCACCAGTCCCTAAGATGAAAAACATTCTTCCAAAATGAACTCAGCCACCACTGTAAAACAAAGAAAAAAATGGTCATTTCTGAGCATATGTAGGATTTTAATAATATTTGAACTGTAATAACGTAAGGACTCAGGACTAATTATTCGAGAATCACACCTAACTTTATCACAAGATAGCACAAAAGAAAGGCACATTGAACTGTAAAATTCTGGAACTGAAAAGGTCCACAGAGATGGTGTGGCTACTAGAATAGGCATAGTTTAAATTTTACACTGCTTATTTGGGAACTGCCATTTTGAAACAATGTAGCATAATGCCTTTCTGAACATGACAAAAAATATGAATTATAAGACAGAATGGTTACTTAAGAAGCTTTTCGAGTACATATATAGTCAACAAACCAGTCGAAAATAAAGACAATACACAAGCACAATGGGTTCTCAACCAATACATCTTACTGCAATCAAATCTGGTTTAATCATAAAAACAAAACACCTTTTCTACAGAACTGCTAAGTTTTGGGTTTTTTGTTTTTTTTTTTTTTGAGACAGAGCCTCAAGCTATCCCCCTGGGTAGAGTGTCATGGCTTCACTGCTCACAGCAACCTCCAACTCCTGGGCTCAAGCAAGTGTCCTGCCTCAGCCTCCCAAGTAGCTGGGACCACAGGCGCCCGCCACAATGCCTGGCTATTTTTCAGCCATTATTGTTGTTTGGCGGGCCCGGGCTGGATTCGAACCTGCCACCTTAGGTGTATGTGGCTGGCACCTTAGCTACGTGAGCCACAGGCACTGAGCCAGAACTGCTAAGTTTTAAAAGCATAAACATTTTAAATTGTATGGTCAAATGTACTTTTAGTACTGTGATGTCAAATAAACAATATAATTTCATTACTTGATAAAAATTATAAAATCATTCCTGAATATATACCTATGAGTACTTTAACACTGAAGTAACTTATCTACCTGTTATTAAATAGTATTCTATAATTAAAACACCAGCAAATGAATAACTCCTTTAAATTATGATACTGTAGATATTAACTTCGAGGGCTATAATTGTAAAGAAAAAAAGAACAAAATCATAAGAAAAATATGCAATAATTTGATTAATGAAAATGAAGCCTGTGGTTATTATTTCCCTTGCTATTACCTCAAAATGATTTACACAGTGACGTGTGCTCTTTCAAGCAAGGGAAAAAAAGATTTCTTTCAGTTATACAGGCTATGGTTTATGGTATAACGTGAAAAGAATAAGTTTTCTGTTGCCATTCTCCCAAAAGGTTTTAAAATTAGCCTTTAAGGTAAAAAATATCTAAAAACAGATTGTCAACTCAAATACTAAAGCAACTTTTTAACTAGAAAAAAAAGCTTTCTATGCAAATAGCTTCCAAAAGGTTTCATATGCTGCTCTATCACTTATTAGCCATGCCTCAGTTCCTTCATGAGGACTAAATGACTTGACTCACATAAAGCAGGACGGCCTGTAGAAAGTTCTCAGGAAATGTTAGCTATTGTTACTATCAGTACCATTACAAAAAGGCAAAGAACTTGAAGATGTTCACTTAATTCTACAAACACTTAGTGCTTATAATGGATGCAAGAAGGCTGGACTAGGTTCTATAGAAGATGTACTGTATATAATATAAATAATAAAACAGGTGTGCCTCAGAACTCACAATCCAATATCAAAGACAGGCATACCTAAGTATCACTGAAGACAGATATTGATATCTGACAAGAGAGACAAAAATACAGTGCTAAATGAAGGCTACGGACAAAATTTGAAAGATATTTGTATACCAACAAAAGAAAAAAAGAAGGAAAAGACAGGCTTACATTTTGATGTTGAGGGTAAAACTAAAAACAATAAAGGGTGACTTTCACAGGAAACTAATTTCGTACCAAGCTAAAGAAACACTCCTATCAGTTAAGCCCGTCCCATGTCTGAATTGGGGTACAAGAAGAGCAAAAGCACTGAGTATGAGAGAAGGGCCCTCACAGAGATGAAGCCACCTCTTCCTTCCACAGATTAGGTTAACTGCAGCCCAGAGACAATCTTGAGTTTCCTAATTCTGTTCAGTATTCTCCTCATGATTCTATAATTTCACAACTGACATTTCTCATTACTAAAATAAAGGAATTTCTGACCTGACAAATGAGATTTGAATGACTGAGCTCTAACTCTTCATGATCCTAGAATACCTCTTTATGGCATTTCGGCTCAATAACTATGGTAACCTACTTATGAAATTCCTTTGACAATATGCATTCAGTTACTTGTCATTGAAAAGAAAATCTTCACCAGTATCAGTGATAAAATGCCTAATATTTAAGAGGTTTATAGTTTGAAAGCTTTTTAAAAATCATTGCTTCAAACTTCACCACTCCTTAAAATAGATATCACTACCTTCAAATGGCAGATAAGCCTGAGAGATGGAATGAATATAAAATCATAGTAAATTTACTGAAACTCATCCCTAGTCTTTGAACTAAACTGAATTACCCATCTGACTAACTACTCAAAGCCAAGAAGGGGTCCCAATGACTTGTAATGAATTTTAAAAAAGCAAAAGTATTTAGAAAAGAATAAAGTGATCCTAACACTCTCAGACTTTTCTCCTCTGTAACATACTTAAAGGATATCATCCCATTAGTATCATGGCTCATTACAATAAAAACTTCCACTTAAGTTCTCACCCAAATTTATTTTTAGGGCCCTGCAGGACTTCAGTTATAATCTCAGTGAGAACTATTATCCTCATCGAAAAAAGTAGGCACAGAAAAGCTAAGCAAATTGCTCCTGGATACAGCCACTGAGTAATAAGAAAAAGGATTTGAATCTACAGGATCTGATCCACAGTAAGAATGCTATCCCAACAGTAATTTTAGCACAGGTAGCATCTCCTCTGCACTTTAACTACTGACAAGATGTAACATTAAGAAGTCTTGGATTTGTATACTGGGTCGTCACTGAATTGTTCTTTTGTGACATATCAAGAGCCTTTAACTTACTTTCTTGACCCTACAAAAATTCTATTTATTATAGACAATAGTGCCTAGCTCATAGAGTTGCTATACGGATTTTTAGGCACTGTAAATTATTAGTTACATAAAAAGTATCTGCAGACTTGAGTAGCCCCAAAAAGTCAAGATGTACATCTGTGTAGTGATGAAACAGACTAACTGTAAACTCACAGTTTCAACTGTCATTCAATCCTAGGTAATGGTCCATTTCAAAAAGTTTACTTACACAATGATATTATTAATAGGAATATGGATCAACTTCACAAAGAAGCCGATGAATCCCATTATAGCAAATCCTATTGCTGTTGCCATGGCAATCTTCTGGAATTCTGCATTTAAAAACACAAAGCTCACATTAGTTTTTTGCACTGTCACTGAAAATGGGGGGGGGGGACTCATCAGTAACATACACAAACTTTTTTTTTTAACATACACAAACTTACTGGCATACATTTATCCTGATAGATACATTTTGTTAAGTGAGACTATTAATAGTAAATAATTTGTTAGACAGTTTCAAAATTTCCCTATTTTATTGATATTTAAGGAAACATAGAAATAATGCATGTCTGTGCTAGAGAGCTCATCAATAAGCACTGAAAACATATGATCTTTTTATCAATTAACCAGAATTTTCTTTAAAAAGATCATGGATAGAAGCAACAGGTAAAATTTTTCTCAAAAATTATTTAATGTAGAGGTGAGTGGATTGCTTGAGCTCGCAGGTTCAAGATCAGCCTGAGCAAAAGTGAGACCTCCATCTCTAAAAATAGCTTAGTACTGTAGCAGGTGCCTGTAATCCCAGATACTTGGCAAGCAGAGGAAAGAGAATCGCTGGAAACCAAGTATTTGAGGTTGCTGTGAGCTGTGATGCTATGGCACTCTACCACATGGCAAAGTGAGACCAACTCAAAAAAAAAAATAAAAATAAAAAATTATTTAATGTAACATAACTTTAATTGTAACATATGGATTATAAAAACAGAAACATACTTTTTTAGTACATTATAAACAATGGATCTAGTATATTTGATGATATGATAAAGCCAAAAACAAAGCTTAAAAACTCTAATTGGGTTAAGCATAATTTTATAAAAAGACTTCCACCTCTGGTAATGTTTTGATTTTATGTTACTTCCTCAGGAAAGCTTCCCTGACTTCTTGACTTGGTTAGTCCTCCAATTAAGTGCTGCCAAAGTTTTCTTCTGTAATACCAAGGAAGTAATTAAAAAATTCAACTATTTTCAATAATTGAAAAAAATCAACTAATTTCAATCATTTGGTTATGATGCTCTTCCCTGATAGATTCTAAGTTTCTAAGTTCCATAAGAGCAAAGACTATATTGTATGTATTTATATATTATATTACATATATTCTCTATTATATTCCTTAGTCAATGAATACACAAAAATATACAAATTCTGGTGCACTTTTTAATACATGAATCATGATATATAACAAAATAAACTTTCTAGACTGGCAACAACTATACTATTCCTACCATGTTGAGGTTTTGTTTGTTGGGTGGGGGCAAAGCAGGGAGCACTCCAAAGATTCTCCAAAGTGGAAGTATGTGAGATATTAAAAACTCTAAAGTGAAAATTTAGGAAGAAATGACAATTTAAAAAAGCAATAAAGCAAAATAAATCAATAAAACTGTCAATGACCATAATGTAACAGCTATTAATTGAGAAGACGTGAATCAAATTAAAAACTTAGAAAATGGCTCAGTGCCTATAGCTCAAGTGGCTAAGGCTCCAGCCACATACACCAGAGCTGGTGGGTTCGAATCCAGCCTGGGCCCATCAAACAAGGACAGCTACAACCAAAAAAAAAAAAATTGCCCAGCACTGTGGCAGATACCTGTAGTCCCAGTTACTTGGGAGGTTGAGGCAAGAGAATCTCTTGAACCCAGGAGTTGAAGGTTGCTGTGAGCTGTAATGCCAAAGCACTCTACCCAGGGCAACAGCTTGAGGCTTTGTCTCAAAAAAAAAAAGAAAACTTAGAAAACAGTAAGATTTAATTTTTTATCTCACATTAAAGCTATTACCTTTTCTATCAGGTTTGGTACATCTTTTAACTAGTCGAATTGAGTCCTTCACAAACTGCCGACTTGGCTCAACAAACTGCATTACTTGATCCATGTTTGCCTGTTTCACAAAGTAAAAATACAAAAAAGATACTCACTGATATTATCATATAGCAAGGACTTGCTCAGTTATATCAAGATGTAAATGAGACCAGCCATAAATTCATGCCTGATATCTCATGAAATAAAGTAAGACTCCAAAGCCTAGACTGACATTATTTTTATAAATTCCAGCAAAGCATCAGATCAAAGGCAATAAGAAAAGTTCAGATCTTACTCATGTTAGGATCACATATTCATTATATAAAAAAAAAGGCTATCTCTATTGAAAGGTTTAACAACTGACAATACATCCAGCCCTTAATCACTGCAGTCCTTTCATTGCTCCTGCTAAGGAACCAACAATGTTGGAATACAACTCTTTCCTGCATTTTATTTTAAACTACCCAGAAATTAATGCTTAGTACAGCGAATGCCGACTATGGTGCTGCAAAAGCCTAGAATAGAGGCAAATACGGATTTTAACCTGAGGGTTCTGAAACATGACCCTGCAACACATTTAGAGAACAGTGTATTGTGTGGGATGGACAGAGAGAGAAATTAAATTTTCAAAACCACAAAAAACTGGCTAAAACAAGATACATATTTCGAGAAATGATCAGCTCAACTACAGACAGTTGGGTTTGAACACATCTTTTAAGTAAACATCATACAGATTCTTTTGAGAAACCTATTTACCCAAAAGAAATGCCATCCAATCTCAGTTTTAAGAGCCACTGGTATAATAGATAATGAGGCCAGAATATTACTTGTGCTGTATTTTACTCTACGTCCAGTGCTTAGCACAGCGGCCGGATAAGATCGTGGTCCAGCTCACTGGCCATAAAATGTAAGCTTCTCTAAGTCCCAGCCTCCTCGCCTAGGGTGAACAGCAGACGACCGAATGAAATACTGTATATGAAACGCTAGGAATTCTATACCATTCTGGTACAAAAATACAGTAATGCCTGTTTTCTCAGTATTGCACTTAATTTTGTTCTCGAAATACAAAGGGCTTAAAGTTTTTAGAATCATGTATGTCACGAAGAAAGCAAGGATTCTTTCTTTAGGAAAAATGCATATTACCCCAAATAACATTCTCAATGTCAGAAGAGAGACCATGATCTCTTGATCTAGACAGAATCTAGATCAATCCTCTCACTTTATACCACCGGAGTGCTGGCAGGGCTGTCTTTCAAGACAGGATTCCACACACACACTCTCCCAGCCAACCCCGAAGGGATCGCGGCAGCAAGCCGCCGTCTCCGACGCCAGCACAGTAGTTACTGGACGCCCAGAGAGTGACTCCTCACGGAAAAGTGGCAGAGGACACGCACGAGAAAGCAGGACCCAGGACCGGGATGCTAAGCCCGAAGGACCACGGGCCGCCGATGCCCCTGTCCCTCGGGCGACTGCGGGCCGGAGTCTTTCTCCCACCAGGGACTGTGCGGATAGGTGTGTCGGCAACCGGAGGGTCGGACCTGAGCGCAGGGTCCCTCTCACCGCCCAACCGAAGCAGTCCAGGGAGACGGCCTCCGCAAGTCACAGGGCCCAGCCGCCCGGCTCCCCCGTGCCCAGCCAGAAGCCTCACCTGCCAACTGCTACCTAAGATACTAGGGACACGTAGTGCCGGTTCAGACAGATAGATGACCACCGGAGCCGGAAATGAAGCCTCTGACAATAGCCCGCCCACTCTTTCGTCCAATTGGTTCTTTACCCGAAGACCTCAGTACGCTGGCGCAGCGCGACGTGCGTCTTGGCCTCGCAACCGGAAGAGGCCGAGGCCTCGCCCTGACGCGGGTCACGTTGGGGTTGGGGCGCCGCGTCCACCGTACGCTGGCTGGCGGCGTCCGGGTACCCGCCCAGCGGACGTTACGTTACTCACATTCCCATTCAGAGGTCGCTGCGCCTTTGCGTGGCGCCTGCTCACTGGTAGCAGCTAACTAGGTAAATTTGTGGTAATGGATTCTATTTGAGCGGGTAGGGATGTCTCATACCAGTTTATGTGTCCTGCTGCCATCGTGGGCGTGTATCTCCTAACTCCACATACTTTTTGTGTGTACACGTTGTTGGTGCTAGTGACTCTTAACAAATAATTTGACCCAATTGGAATAGTCCCCACACCCACAGAATGTGGCCTTCCGCTTCCAATCGCGGGAATATTGCTAGACTTGAGGACACTGTTTGGCATGGCAGACGGTAAGGCCTGATCTGAGGAAGTGGTTAAAATGCACATCGTATTCCCTCCTTTGGGGGAGGCACTCTAATACCCCCGCTGGATGCCTCAAATCTCGGATACTACTGAACCCTGTACATAATGGTTTTTCCTATACTGTACATGCATACTTGCGATAAGGTTTAATTTATAAATTAGCCACAACAGGAACTTAACAAAAATAACTAATAAAATAGAACAGTTTTACAATACACTGTGATAAAGATTGTGTATATATGATCTCTCAGACTAACTTACTGTCCGTACCCGGTTTTGAACCAGATTTTCCTCGGAGACTGGGGAACCAGTGGAGGTGCTATTTGACTGATGTCTTTTTGAGAATATTATGAACTCAGACATCTGGGTGACGTTGCCAATGTATGATTTTGTATTGTCAGAAAAAGTTATTGTTTTGACAGTGATTTATTGAGCGCCTTCGTTGTATAACACTTTATTAGATGCTATAAAAGAGCCAGATGTCATAACCTCTTGGAGCTTAAGGTCCAGTAAATTGATTTACAGTGTAAGGTAGTATAGGGCAGGCAAGTATAATTTATTACATATGAAATGTCCAGTTTCTTTAAAGCTTACATCTCTGATATTTCACCTTGTCACTTGGTTGTTTTTTTTTTCCTCTCTCAATTCTTTCAAACACATGTTTTGGCTTGTGATGATCTTTCAAAACTTTTTAAAGCAAATTTGGTGAAATCATGAACAAGTTAAAACTTCCTGTTATTTTTGAATATGAATTCCATCATGGAACCAATGCAATGCCGACAGGTGGGAATATCAACAGTGTTTGCAAAGAATGTGGCTGATGGTTTCAGAAGTTCCATTCTGGTGTTTTTAATCTTGAAAATGAGCCACACGGCCAACCTGAGACCAAGTTGGATAATAATAAGGCAAAAAACATTTCTTTAATGGTTTTAATTTTAAAACACCAAATCTGCAAAGATATAGAACAAGGAGAACTCTCATACACGATTGGCAAGAATGTAAAATGGCATAATCCTTCCGGAAAACGTTTAGTAGTTTGTTATAAAACTGAGCATATACCATCCTGTGACTCCAATTCCAATCCTAGGTATTTACTAAAGATATATGAAATGAATGAACAAAAAGACTTGTACAGTAATGCTTATAGCTTTATTCATAAAAAAAAAAAAAAACTAATGTTAAAGTGAAGAAATATGCAAGTATAGTGCCACAATGAACCACATGTAATTGGTTATTGAGGAAACAACTTACAGTAATATTGATGAATGAAAAAAATCATGGTGAATGAAAGAAACCTATGCAAAAGAGCATATACTATAGACTTCCATTTATAAGAAGTCCTAGACAAGATAAAACTAATGTATGGCGGGAAAAATCATAACAGCATTTGTTTCTAGGGGTATAGATTGAGAAGGAGGATGAGGAAGCTTGGGAGTGAAAGTAAGATTCTGTACCCTGAAAGGAGGTAAAGCTGTGTGGGGGCCTCAGCCACTTTGGGCAGCTATAACAGAGTATCATAGACAGGCGGCTTGAAGAACAGCCTTTTATTTCTTTTGAAGTCCTGGAGGTTGGAAATGAGAGATCAGGGTACCAGCCTGGTCAGGTTCTTGAAGGCCCTTGTCCTGGCTCTCTCCCCACATAGTAAAAAGGACTAGTTTTCTTCCCCAAAGGACACAAATCCCATCACAGGTGCTCCCCCTCCAAATACCAACTCATTATGGCTCAACATATGATTTGTTGGGGGGAGGGTGAAACAAACATTCAATTCATAGTGACAAGTGTGTGCATTCATCATAATTCATATAGTAATACAGGTCTTTGCATTCTATATGAAAAAATAGGACACTGTAAGCAAATATTGAACTCAAGTTAAATGGTGTACCTGTTGGTATATTTAGGAGTGAAGTCTATGGGTGTCTGCAACTTATTTTGATTTAAAAGAGTGTAGATCCATGGTTGGATAGAGGAACGGATCAGTGTGTGATAAAGCAAACATAGTAAATGTTAAATGGACTCTTAGTTGTAGGTGTAAGGGTGTGCATTGAGACATATGTTTGAAACTTTTTATATGAAGATGGGAAAAGTCCATATGCAGATCACTAAATCAAGTTTTAAATTTTTTGTTTTGACATGAATTACGATAATTATGAATTGAATGTATACATTGTAGAAATTTTAAATTGACCCTCAATTTAAAATATCAATGAAATATTAATGTCACTTGTGATAAGAATCTGAATTAATGATCCACTTAAATTCTTGATTCTATGCCTGAAGCAAAAAAAAGTTTTAAAAGATGTATATAGAGGACCAAGGACTGCAAAGTGCCTGTCTTGTTGGTGCGTATTGCTTCATTAAGTAGCTGAACTAAGTAGGAAGAGCTATATTTTTTAAAATGTGAAGCTGACACTCAGACATTAAGTATAATAAATCTATGGTTGGGATGGTATAAAATTATGGAAGTATTAACAGTTCCTCAGGAAAATTCAAAAAGTATATGTAGATGCAAACATGCAGAGTCTCTCAGACAAGAAAATCTTAGTGTTGGCTTGGCCCCTGTGGCACAGTGGTTATGGTGCCGGCCACATACATCAAGGCTGGTGGGTTCAAACCCAGCTTGGGCCAGCTAAACAACAATGACAGCTGCAACCAAAAAATAGCTGGGGATTGTGGCAGGCGCCTGTAGTCCCAGCTACTTTGGAGGCTGAGGCTAGAGAACTGCTTAAGCCCAAGAGTTTGAGGTTGCTATGAGCTATGACACCACAGCACTCTACTGAGGGTGATACAGTTAGACTCTGTCTCAAAAAACAAAAGAAAATCTTAGTGTTAAATGTGATCAGGTCAAATAAAGTTTTCTTCACTCCCTCAAATCCTTTTTGAAAAAAGATAGGATTTTAAGTACTATAAAAACATTATCTTATTTTGTCAGAAACACAACTAGAATAGGGCAGTGCAGATGACTTGAGATTTAGATATCATGTGCATAATTATCACTGACCCTGTTCATCAATTCCAGTTTTTATTGACTATTTGCTCTTGAAACTACCTGCTCCCTTTACTTCAAGATAATTTTCTTTAAAAAACAAAACTGAAAAACTTTCCTGAGTCTCCTTAATGGACTTCTTTTCCTGCACGTGTCCTGGACTGGACAGGGCAAGCTAACTTTCCCAACTCACAGACCCAATAACCAGCTAACGTAGTCTTTGTTCCTCATCCAGGCCACAGCCTCAGGTGGATCTGAGGCAGGAATGTGTCCGTCTCACCCAGTCACGCAGTGTTTCAGGCTCCTTCCAGTGTGAAGTGGTGCTGTTTTTTGAGGTCTTTTGAGTCCCTTAACATGTCCTTTGCATCTGGGGAAGAGAAAGAAACAGTATGAAGGGTTGTGTGAGACTTGAGAGTCCTGAAAATAGCTTTTACCACTTTCACCTGTGTTTCACTGCCCAGCACTCTTGTGCCTTCACTGTGGAGGTGGTGGGGACGCTGTCTCTCTCTGTGCTGAGGAAGAGGCAGTGGTGTTACTGAGAAGTCAGCCAGTCTTTAGCAGTTTTTAATATATGTATTTGTTTTTTTTTAATTTTATTTCTTACAGCATAACTGTAGCATTAATGCAATCATGGGGTATAGTGTGCTGTTTTCATACACATTTTGAAATACTCTCATCAAACTGGTCAACATAACCTTCATGTCATTTTCCTAGTTATTGAGTTAAAACATTCATACTCTGCTTTTAGAAAGATTCACTTGTACCCTTGTAAGATAAACCATTGAGGTGACCCCACCAATCTCCCTCCCTCCCCCCTCACCCCCTACCCCCTTCTCATATTCTAAGGCTATAATTAAGTTATGAAATTCCTATAAAAGCTATAAATTAGTTTCAAAGTAGGGCTGTGTACATTGTATACTTTTTCTTCCATTCTTGAGATACTTTGCTAAGAAGAACATTTTCCAATTCTATCCATATAAACATGAAGGAGGTAAAGTCTCCATCCTTTAGGGCTGCCTAGTATTCCATGGTGTACATGTATCACAATTTATTGATCCATTTGTGGGTTGAAGGGCTTCTTCCATGACCTAGCAATTATGAATTGGGCTGCAATAAACATTCTGATACCAGTATCTCTGTTGTAGTTTGCTTTTTGGTCTTCTGGATAGATACCTAATAAAGGAATTGCAGGATCAAATGGCAGGTCTATTTTTAGTTCTCTCAGTGTTCTCCAGATGTCTTTCCAAAAGGAAGAAAGGAATTTGCATTCCCACCAGCAGTGTAGAAGTGTTCCCTTTTCTCCACATCTATGCCAACATCTCTGGTTTGGGGATTTTGGGATATGGGCTAATCTCACTGGGGTTAGATGGTACCTCAAAGTAGTTTTGATTTGCATTTCTCTGATGATTAAGGATGGAGAGCATTTTTTCATATATCTGTAGGCCATGCGCCTCTCTTTAGAGAAATTTCTATTCAAGTCCCTTGCCCACCCTGAGATGGGATCGCATGTATTTGTTTTCCTTGGGGTTGGTGATAAGTTTTTATATATAAAAACATGATCCATGAAAGAAAAAATTAACTTCATTAAGATTAAAAACTTCTACTCCATGAAAGACACTAAGAACCAAGCCACAGACTGGGGAAATATTTGAAATATTTGCAAAGCATGCATCTGATAATGGATTTAGATCCTAAATATGCAAAGAACCCTTAACACTCAACATTATAAAAACAACCCAATTTAAAAAATAAGCAAAAGATCTGAACAGACACTTAAGAAAAGGTATGCAGTTGGCAAATAAGCATATTAAAGGTATTCAACATCATATGCCATCAGATGAGTGCATTAAAACAAGATACCACAAGCCTGTTAAAATGACTAACATCCAAAATACTGACATCAAGAAAGGACGTGGTGCTAGGAACTTTTGTTTATTGCTGAGGGGAACGCAAATGGTACAGACATCTTGGGAGACAGATTGGCAGTTTATTACAAAGCTAAACATGGTCCACTATACTATCTAGCAACTGCACTTCTTTATTTAAATGACAGGAAAATTTATGCTCACAAAATCTTGTACACTAATGTTTATAGCAGCTTTATTCAAATTTGCTAAGACATGGAGGCAAACAAGCTGTTATAAACCCAAACAATGGAATATGCTAAAAAAAAAAAAAATGAGCCATCAAGCCATCAAAAGACATGGAGAAACCCTAAATTTATATTGTTGAGTGAAAGAAGCCAGTCTGAAAAAGGTACATACTGCAATGATTCCAGCTATATAGGACACTCTGGAAATGGAAAAACTATAAAGACAGTAAAAAGATCAGTGACTGCCAGGACCTGAATGGGTAAGGGAGGGAGGGAGGGAAGAGAAGGTCAAGCCCAGGAAAGTTTTAGTTTAGGTGAAACTATTCTGTATACTGCTACAATGGCAGCACATGACATGAGACATTTGCTAAAACCCACAGAAAGGTACCGAGTGAACCCTCTTGTAAACTATGGACTTAGTTAATAACAACATGACAATATGGTACATCAGTTTTAACATGTGTTGACTACTATTAAATTGTAGGGAAACTGTGCAGACAGCGTATGGAAAGGGTTATGGTAGCTGTCAGTACTTTCTATTCGGTTTTTCTGTAAACCTGCAACTGCTCAAAATAAGATTTTAGTAAAATTTAAATAACTTTTAAGACCTCTAGATATGGAGAGAAACTGGATTCTGCCCACTGCTTCCTTTACACTCTGACTGAAAAACATTAAGGAACACTGAGACCCCAGCACTCTTTCCTCTGCTATCAACAAATTCTTTTCCTCAAGATTCTGGGGCATCAACACCTCTCCTAAGACCAAGCAGTAGTTAGTGATGGGTTAGACTATATACATTGTCATAACAAGTTGACTTATTTTAAAAAGGCAGGTAGTTTGGACACCTTTATCACTTTCCCTGGGGATTAAATAATGGCATTTCATTGTTGCAGTTTGGCCGGGGCCAGGTTCAAACCCCCCACCCTTGGTATATGGGCCGGCCCCCTACTCACTGAGCCACAGGCGCTGCACTTTTGGGGTATCTATTTAAGGATACTACCCTTTTGTTAGCTTTTCTTTGTTCTTTATACATGGTGGCCATAAAGTTCATGTGTGATTTAAAATAGTGTACAATTTAAAATTGCACATGAACTTTATGACCACCCTGTATATTTTAATTGTTTTATCGTGTTTATTCCTTCTTACTGTGATTAGCTCAAGGGTTTTTGCATTTATTAATTCAGTTTTTAACTATGCTTTTTTTAGAGATGGGGTCTGGCTCAGGCTGGTCTCAAACCTGTGAGTTCAGGCCTTGCCTGCCTCAGCCTTGTCTGAAGTGCTGGATTACAGGTGTGGGCTACCATGCCCAGCCCTAATTTAACTCCTAAGAAGATAACTGTTCCAGCCTGCTGAGGTAATGCCAGCCAACAAGGGATAATGCTGAGAACAATGGAAATTAAACAAAGCAGTAGCAAAATTGAACAAACTAAAAGGATTATTGTAGGGTAAAGAGTTCAATTGCCTATTTTTATAGGTAGAAATGGAAGTTAGGAAAATATAGAAGCTTTTAAACCAAGCTTCCTAATTCCCAGGCTAGATTTTTTTTCTGCTTTATCTCTGTGTTTCTCTATACCTCTTACTGGTCTCCTGGATGGATATTTTGTACCAGTTTTTAGAAATGAGAAATTTAATGTCTAAACCCTCAATTTAGTTCACTCTAGTCTAAAAATTAGTACCCAGGAAAGACATAACTTAGTCACCAGACAAGAAGGTCATCTGGCTGTAATGCCCAGTTTCCTTGGTTGTAATTTTATTGATCCAGTGGATTTCAGTATCCTCTCCCTTATTGTTCATGACACATCCCACCTAAGCCTGACAGTGCTGTCAAGAGGTCTGTCAGAGAGGTTGCTGTACCCTCAAGGAAGGAAGAACACTGGTTTGATCATGAGAATCAAGGACTTCAGCTTGCAGCTGTGGAAGAGAAACAAATAAGAATTGTCTTCCCAATATAAAAAATAAGAAAACTGGAGAAAATATATGAAATATCTGTTTCAGACACTGGGAAACAGGAAGTACAAGACTGTGATCCATAAAGGGAAGGGGGATTAAAAAGTGAATCCTAAAATCACAGCAGAATTCTGCCTGAAAGATACTTTCAACCAAAGCCACCAGGTAGGGTAAAGGATCACATGCAGAAAATGATGATTATTAGAGATCAGGAAGTCTGAGATGGCTGGAATTTCTAGGGCAGACTAGCATGGAGAAAACTAGGTGGAGAAAGAACCCTGGAAATATGCAGAGTTCCCCTTCAGTCTATTAAGAAAAACCAGTATGTACCTGTAACTGTAAGATACAACACTTAGAGCCAAGAGTAACCAGGAGCTATAAAAGGACACAGGTCTGAGAGACACACAGATTGTAGCCAGACAAGTGGAGAGTCCTTGTTGGTGATATGGGACATTCAGTAGAAACCTCAGAAAGGTGCTATCTTAATAGTAGAGCTAAGTTAAGCATAGATTAAAGATTTGTGCAGGCAGAGGCAAGATGGCCTACTAGAGCCAACTTTCCACAGAGGCTCCCATCTGGAAGGAAAGTTAAAGGACAGACATTTAGCAAGTAAGCTGATGGTTTGGAGCTAAGCCAAGAGAGAATATTAAAGAACACACATCAACCTTGCTGAGGCGAGCTCTGACCCCAAATAGACAAATAATAGGTACAAAATCCATCACCAAGCAAGTGGGAGTCCCCTTCCCCATAAGAATGGTTTGCAGTATACTTTCTATAAACAAGCAAGCAGAGTTCAAATGTCTTCCCATTTTATCCTGTGGGAGGTAACTCCCAGCACTCCCCTCCACTCATACCCCGAGGTCTGGAAGCCTGTCCCCCCATGGAGTCCAGATTCCTGGGCTTTTTCTCAAGAGGTGTGGACAGGGTGTGCACTATTGCAGGTCTGTGCTGATTCTGCGGCATGAGGGTAATGAGAAGACAGTGGATTGAAGGAACCATAGAGGAAGGGGAGAGGCAGTGCCCATGGGCACAGAGCAGGAGTGGCAGCGGCAGGAACAATAGGGTTCATACCCCTGGGGATATTTTGGAAAGACAGTCCATGTCTCTGGACAACCAGAGGTAATGCAGGCCCCCTGAGTAAAGGGTATGCCTGAGACAGTACTGGCCTGGGTGAGGCAGGCATACTCCAAAGGCAGGACTGAGCCAGGACTGCTTTAGTGAGCCTAAGAAACCCGGGGCTCAGGGGATTGTGGCTGAGATGAAGGCAGGTGGGCCAATGTTGGAACTCCGAGCCAAGTGTGAGCTCTAACCACACTCGCCCCAACACAGACTGCAAGGGTAACAGAAACACCAGCTCTGGGCAGCAGCATAGACTGGGGCTGATTTGCAGTTTATGTGGACTCAACAGCACCTGGTCTGCAGGAGAATATAGCCAGGACAGAATCACAAATTCTGCACAAATATAACTGTAAGCAACATAAGTTGGGCGGAACTGGAACTGAGTAAACTGCCCCAGCTCCCATTAACCACCCAAGGTTGTCAGGCCTCAGCTTCCCCTGCTGAATGGTGGCAGAGTGTGGAGGCCTGGCTGAGGAGAGATCTCTTTGTGACTCAGGAAGGCTTAAACCCCTGGAGCATCTGCTCACTGGAGGGATCTGGGTCATGGCCCTATAGGGTTACCAGTGACTGGGTATGACAGAGAGGCAAGGTGGAAAGGATGCATCAATCTTCCCAGACTAATTAGTTTGCTGGGGGGGGGAGGTCCTTCTGACTCCATGGAGCACCAGAATGAGTCATACTCAAACTGCTAGCAGACCCCTGCTATCTAGTTGCTGGAGACCTTTTGAACTCCCTCACTTGAGACACAGTGCTGACTGGGACAATTGATTTGGATCTCTTGGACTGGACCAATTACCTGAGGACTATCCAAAGTGGTACCCTGGGTGTGTGGTTGTGGGAAGGTTTGATTTTCCTTTTCCAGTTTTTGCCCATGGTGGGGTGGGTGACTTAGTTACTGGTATTTCTCCAAAGCTGAGATTTCAACCTAGAGTAACTGATTCACTAGGGTAGGACAGAGATGAGCTGAAAATAAGACAGAGCCACTTAGCCCCACCACACCAAGTAAGTCCCCAGTGTCTCAGGCCATAGCACCATACAGGTCCTCTGCAAAGCTCTAGGGGTAAAGGTACAGACACCACTCCCAGCGCTTGGGCAAAAGGCTGTTTAATCACTACTTCAGGAGCTTCCCCCAACCGAACTTCACCTTATCTGTTCATCTAGCCAAACAGTGTAAAATAATCATGGAGTGGAATCAGCAGAAAAACTCCAGTAACATGAATAACCAGAATAGATCAACTCCCCCAAGGAACAATATGGCAGACACAACTGAAGGTCCCATTCGTAAACAAAATGCTGAGATGTCAGAAATCTAAGTCATAATTTGGATTGCAAGTAAGATTAACAGAATGGAGGTAAAGTTGGAATTAGAAATTAAAGGAGCATTTCAAAAGTTGTCTCAAGAATTCAATTAATTCAAAGACAAAATCACCAATGATTTTGACACTTTGAGACAAGAATTTGCCACCCTCAAAGATCAGAGAAATATAGTAGAATCCCCCAGTAACAGAATGAAACAAGCAGAAGAAAGGATTTCTGACATTGAGGACAAAGCTTTTGAATGCTCCCAAACTCTTAAAGAGGAAGAGAAATGGAGGGCAAAACGAATCATACTCTCAGAGAGCTCTGGGATAATTTGAAGAAAACTAATATTTGCCTTATAGGAATTCCTAAAAGTGACAAAGTTGCTTCACAAAGCACAGAGGCTCTTCTTCATGACATTATGAAGGTGAACTTTCCAGACATGCCAAAAGATTCTGAAATTCAGATAGCAGACAGTTTTAGCAACCCAAGCACAACTCAACCCCAATAAGACATCCCCCAGGCATATCATAATTAATTTCTCTAAAGTTAATATGAAAGAGAAAATTCTGAAAGCAGCCAGACATAAGAAAACCACAACCTACAAGGGGAAGAATATTAGAATGACTGCAGATCTCTCTGATGAAACCTTTCAAGATAGAAGAGGGTGGTCATCAACTTTTGATCTCCTAAAACAAAATAACTTTCAACCCAAGATCCTGTATCCAGCTAAACTGAGTTTCATCTATGATGAAGAAATTAAATACTTTAATGAAATTCACATGTTGAAGAAATTTGCCGTAACTAAATCAGCTCTCCAGGATATTCTCAGACCTATCCTCCATAATGACCAGCACAATCCTCCACCACAAAAATAAACTCACTCAGAAACTTTTGATCAAATTTCAAATTCCACAGTGGCAAAAGCATTAAAAATGTCCACTAGACTTGCAAAAAACTCAATACCCCCAAATTCTACCAGGCTTATCAGTATTCTCAATTAACGTGACTGGCTAAATTGTCCTCTAAAGAGGTACAGGTTGACTGACTGGATATAAAAACTCAGGCCAGCTATCTGATGCATACAAGAATCTCATCTTTCATTAAAAGATAAATATAGACTCAGGGTGAAGGGATGGTCATCTATAATTCAGGCAAATGAAAATCAGAAAAAAGCAGGTGTTGCAATTTTTTTTTGCAGATAAAATAGGCTTTAAACCAACAAAATTAAGGAAAGATAAGGATGTTCACTTCATATTTGTTAAGGGTAATACTCAACATGATGATATTTCAATCATTAACATTTATGCACACAACCAGAATGCAACTCTGTTGCATGAGGGTTTCACGAGGGACAGACAGCTTCACCACAGGTGTAAGCTCGCCCTTGGAATTATTATTATGAAAGAGACAGACTTCTCTCTCTGGTGGAAAGTAGCTAAGTTTATTGTTTTTGACCATCCTTTTATAGTTGGCTGGTCATGTACATGCTATTAATTAACAAGTAAAGCATTCATACTACCAATCTTTTCTAAGGTTAGTTCAACCTTCGAAGAGATGCAAAGTTTGAAAACTCAAGGCAGCTGCAAAAGGGAGTACATCTAGAGACTTGAGATTACCAAAAGGGGAATAAAGCCTTGAAGTTTTCCCATGCACTCATATTGCAGAAAGCAGGTTTATGGCTCCTGTTGCTTAGCAACTTGGAAGGCTCATAGTTTTCCAATAGTCATAATGCCTATCAACCCCTAGGCTGTGTCTCTGCAGGAAGGTTTTTAACCCTTAATAGCTACACAGCCAGTCACTGAAAGCAGGTTTTTAGGCCCAAACCCCCAGGCCCTGTTCCATGTTGACCAGGGAAACTGGGTCCTTGACAGAGTTGCATTCCACAGAAATCTGTCCAGAAGTCTCTCCAGTCTCCTGCTTCTGGAGTTTAAAGTGAGCACACAGTTTGTGGGGTTTTACCCCACACACTTCAAGTTATAAGAGACACTCTTAACAGACATGAGCAATGTGATTTCCTCCAGCACCATGATATTCAGAGATTTTAACACTCCTTTGGCAGTGTTGGATAGATCTGACAATAAGAAACTAAGCAAAGAAATTTTAGATTTAAACTTAACCATCCAACATTTGGATTTGACAGACATCTACAGAACATTTCATCCTAACAAAACTGAGTACACATTCTTCTCATCAGCCCATGGAACATACTCCAAAATTAATCACATCTTAGGTCACAAGTCTAACATCAGCAAATTTAAAACAATAGAAATTATTCCTTGCATCTTCTCAGACCATCATGGAATAAAAGTGAACTCAGTAACAACAGGAATCTCCATACTCATACAAAAATGTGGAAGCTAAATAACCTTATGCTGAATGATAGCTGGGTCATAGATGAGATTAAGAAGGAAATTACCAAATTTCTGGAACAAGATGATAATGAAGACATGAATTATCAGAACCTCTGGGTTACCACAAAGGCAATCTTAAGAGGGAAATTATAGCACACTGTAAGCCTTACTCAAGAGAACAGAAAGAGAGAAGTTAACAACGTAAGGGGCCATCTCAAGCAACTGGAAAAGAAAGAACATTCCAACTCTAAACCCAGCAGAAGAAAAGAAATAACCAAAATTAGAGCAGAATTAGATGCAATTGAAAACAAAAGAATTATACAACAGATCAATAAATCAAAAAGGTGGATTTTTGAAAAGGTCAATAAGATAGATAAACCTTTGGCTAACCTAACCAGGAAAAAAAGAATAAAATCT
>NW_003852440.1:10839214-10864033 GCF_000181295.1 Otolemur garnettii | reverse complement strand
ATCTACAGCAAACCCACAGCCAATATCATATTGAATGGAGTTAAATTGAAATCATTTCCACTCAGGAACCAGGCAAAGGTGCCCATTGTCTCCACTGCTTTATAACATCGTAATGGAAGTCTCAGCCATCCCAATCAAGAATGAAAAAGTGATCAAGTGTATCCATATAGGGTCAGAGGAGATCAACCTTTCACTCTTCGCAGATGATATGATTGTATATCTGGAAAAAAACAGGGATTCAACTACAAAACTCTTAGAAGTGATCAAGGAATATAGCAGCATCTCAGGTTACAAAATCAACACTCATAAATCTATAGCCTTTATATATACCAACAATAGTCAAGCTGAAAAAAAATAGTCAAGGACTGTATTCCATTCATAGTAGTGCCAAAGAAGATGAAATATTTCAGAATTTACCTAACAAAGAACGTGAAAGATCTCTAGAAAGGAAACTATGAAACTCTAAGAAAAGAAATAGCTGAAGATGTTAACAAATGGAAAAACATACCATGCTCCTGGCTGGGAAGAATCAATTTTGTTAAAATATCCAAACTACTCAAAGCCATATACAATTCTAATGCAATCCCTATTAAAGCTCTACTGTCATACTTTAAAGATCTCAAAAAAAAATTTCATTTTATATGGAATCAGAAAAACCCTGAATACCCAAGACATTACTCAGAAATAAAAACAAAGCAGGAGGAATCACACTACCAGACCTCAGACTGTACTATAAATTGATACTGATCAAAACAGTATGGTACTGGCACAAAAACAGAGAGGTAGATGTATGGAACAGAATAGAGAGCCAAGAAATTAACCCAGCTACTTACCATTATTTGATCTTTGACAAGCCAATGAAAAACATTCAATGGGGAAAAGTCTCCCTATTTAACAAATGGTGCTGACTGAACTGGCTGGTAACCTGTAGAGGACTGAAACTGGACCCACACCTCTCACCATTCACTAAGATAGACTCTCACTGGATTAAAGATTTAAACTTAAGACATGAAACTATAAAAATACTAGAAGAAAGTGCAGGGGAAACTCTTGAAGAAATCAGCCTGTTTGAATATTTTATGAGGAGGACCCCCAGGGCAATTGAAGCAATATGAAAAATACACTACTGGGACCTGATCAAACTAAACACTTGACTCAGCACCTGTGGCTCAAGCAGCTAATGCACCAACCACATACACCTGAGCTGGTGGGTTCAAATCCAGCCCCGGCCCACCAAACAACAATGATGGCTGTAGCCAAAAAAAATAGCTAGGCCTTGTTTCTGGCACCTGTACTCCCACCTACTTGGGAGGCAGAGGCAGGAGAATCCCCTGAGCCCAGGAGTTGGAGGTTGCTGTGAGCTGTGAGGCTACAGCACTCTACCCGGGGTGACAGCTTGAGGCTCTGTCTCAAAAGAAAAAAAACTAAAAAGCTTCTGCACAGCCAAGAACAAAGTACATAAAGCAAGCAGACAGCCCTCAGAACGGTTGAAGATATTTGCAGGTTATGTCTCTGACAAAGGTTTAATAACCAGAATCCATAGAGAACTCAAACATATTAGCAAAAAAAGAACAAGTGATCCCATCTCAGGGTGGGCTAGGGACTTAAGAAATTTCTCTAAAGAAGACAGGCCTACCAACATATGAAAAAATGCTCATCATCCTTAATGATCAGAGAAATGCATATCAAAACCACTTTGAGATATCATCTAACTCCAGTAAGATTAGCCCACCTCACAAAATCCCAAAACCAGAGATGTTGGTGTGGATGTGGAGAAAAGGGAATACTTTTACATTGCTGGTGGGAATGTAAACTAATATGTTCCTTTTGGATAGATGTTTAGAGAACACTTAGAGATCTAAAAATAGATCTGCCATTCAATCCTACAATTCCTCTACTAGGTATATATCCAGAAGACCAAAAATCACATTTTAACAGAGATATTTGTACCAGAATGTTTACTGCAGCCCAATTCATAATTGCTAAGTCATGGAAGAAGCCCAGTGCCCAATGACCCATGAATGAATTAATAAATTGTGGTATATGTGTACACCATAGAATATTATGCAGCCTTAAAGAAAGATGGAGACTTTACCTCTTACATGTTTACATGGATGGAGCTGGAACATATTCTTCTTAGCAAAGTATCTCAAGAATGGAAGAAAAAGTATCCAATGTACTCAGCCTTACTATGAAACTAATTTATAGCTTTCATATGAAAGCTATAACCCAATTATAGCCCAAGAAAAAGGGGAAAGGGGAGAAGGAGGGAAGGGGAGAAGGGGATGGATGGAGAAAGAGTAACTGTTGGGACCACACTTACTGTGCATCTTACAAGGGTACATGTGAAATTTACTAGGGGTAGAATATAAAATGTCTTAACACAATAACTAAGAAAATGCCATGAAGGCTATGTTAACCAGTTTGATGAAAGTATTTCAAATTGTATATAAAACCAGCACATTTTCCCCCTTAATTACATTAATGTACACAGTTATGATTTAGTAAAAAAGAAAGATTTGTGCAAAAGAAGGAAGGAAAAAAGTCAAGACTCAAAATTAAAGAACATTGTCTGATAGCCACTCAAAATTATTAAACATGGAAAAGAAAAATATGACTTTTAACCAGGAAAAAAAATGGCCAATAAAAAAAGGTACAGAAATAATATATCTGAGGGGATTAATAGTGAACAACTTTATTAACAATAAGCTCACAGATTTGAAGTAGAAGCTAATAAAAAGATAGTCATTGATTGCTTTGAGATATAGAATGGTACAACTGTTTTAGAAAATACTTCGGCTGTTTTTTATGAAGACCCAGCAATCTACTTGTAGGTATTTACCAAAAGAAATGAAAATAAATGTACAGACTTGTTATGTTATATATATTTGCTCATCACAATCTTATGATAATAAAAAAAAAACCTGAGAACCATCCAAATGCCATCAACAAAAGAATAGGTAAATGAATTGAGATATATTTGTATAAGGAAAGAGCACTAAGAAGTAAAAATTGATAAGGTATTGTTAGGTGTGACTATACCATAATTATATTTATATGAAATTCTAAGAAGTGCAAACTGATCTAGGGAGACAAGAAAGCAAATCAGTGATTGCCTGCGGCCAGGATGCGATTTTCTGTAAATAGGCACAAGGATACTTTTGGGAGATGTCCTGCATCTTGATTGTGTTGGAGATTGACTGGGTACACATACGTACATTTGCCAAAATGTGAATTGATACACTTTTAAAAGGGTGCATTTTAATAAATGAAAGTTAAATGTCAATAGTTGTGTTGTTTGGAGGTTTTTTTTTACAAAAGAAAGTGTAAGTGTTTATGTTCTCCTGTTTGAACTTTGAAACAAAATTTCACATTTCTTCTGTTGGACATTTGGAAGTGTTCAAAGGAACAAAGACGTGCAGATTTTCATCAGAAATATCTAGAAAAGACACCAGATGGCAATGTTGCTCTGAGAAAACGAACATGGCACGCCCTAAATAAGGTGTCTTCACCTTGATAGTCCTTCAAGTCGTTGACATTATTGTCCTCAGTACTTTCTTTTCCACGTGCTCCTGGGAATCTTGTCTAATAAACTTAATTACTGTCTACATTTAATAACTATGCCATAGATCCTTTAAACACTTAAAGAGCTTTTAGTTTTTCTGCTGTTGCTAATAAAGGCAAAAGTTTCATAATCAGTAAGATATTTTATTGTTAGGAAAGATTACCACCTGCTCTAATTTGTTGCTGGCGGGCCGAACTATCTATCTAAGAACCCGCCGACTCTAGAGAAGGGTCGCCTTCTGGCGCCTTCGGACCTGTGGTTCGGGCGGCCAGCCCACAGACGGCGGTGCAGACGCGCGCGCCCAGGCGGGTGGGGAGCGCACCAACCTCTCCTGCAGAAGGAGACCACCAGGGGGCTAGTGAGCGCCGAGAAAATGCATTCTGGCAAAGGAAAAGGTGAAAGTAAGATGGGTGTATTTTTTTAAAACCATCTTTTGATACAGAATCTGTTTAAAGCATTATTTCTCAGCACTGACAAAGTTGTACCGTCAGAGTTTCCCTAAACTAGTCAGAAAACTGCTGCACCAAGACAAGGGGGAGAAAGGCAGTGATGGGGCGGGCAAGAGAGCTGGTCCTGGAGGAGGAGGCACTGAGTGGGCTTCTGGCAGCCCAGGCGACCCTGGCTCTCCTTCCATTCCTAATGCCTCAAGCTTGTCACTAAATCTCTGGAGCTTAGGTTTGTTCTTCTTGAGAACAGGGTTGCTTCTGAGGTTTAACTGAGACAGTGTGTGTGTCAAGTGCTTGACACACAGGACTTGGCTGTGTGATTAGTTTGCTTCCCACTTCTGTTTTGTGGTTCACCTGGAATCTTCTGACTAATGCTTAGTTTCAAAGGTGACTTCTAGTGGCAGAACTCCAAGTCACCTTTCATGACTAGCCGTTAGTTCACTTCTCACAAGCTTTGATTATCTTCTCCCCACTTTTAAGTATCTAGGATTTTAAAGAAAGATGGAGACTTTGCGTCCTTCATGTTCACATGGATGGAGCTGGAAAGTGTTCTTCTTAGCAAAGTATCATAGGAATGGAAGAAAAAGTATCCAATGTACACAGCCCTATTATGAAATTAATTTATAGCTTTCATATGAAATCTATAACCTAATAACAGCCTAAGTATACGGCAAGGGGGGAGGGAGAAGGAAAGGAGGACTGGGTGGAGGGATGGTGATTGGAGGGATCACTTCTATGGTTTATCTTACAAGGGTACAAGTGAATCTTTCCAAGAGTAGAATATTGATTGCCTTAACACAATAACTAAGAAAATGACTCGAAGGCTATGTTAACCAGTTTGATAAAAATATTTCAAATTGTATATGAAAACACCACACTGTACCCCAGAATTGCATTAATGTACATAGTTATCATTTAATAAAAATAAATAAATAAATAATAAGTTCAAAAATCACAGGAATTGAATAAACATAATGCTTAGAATTATTAAAAAAAAAAAAAGTATCCAGGATTTAAGATTATTCAACTACACTGTGCAGGGAGCACTGGCTTCTTAGACCTACCCAGAAGGAAACCCCAGAGGGCTGCCGCCTGACCCAGACTACAGAGTTAGCAACTTATCAACAATATTTCAGAATCACTTGCCTTTTGCAAACATTGGCCTTTCTGACTTTCCATCTGCATGAGACTCTCTGGTCTTTGTTAATTGCCATTTCCTACTGCTTTCTATTGTTGGCAGTGGTGATTATATTTGTGATCATGCTGACAGGGCTATGACCTCTATCTAGGGCCACACCTGGCCCTATCTGTCCCTCCAACCAATATTCACCTGTGAGGCCATAGGCTGGCCTGGCCATTCCTCTGCCCTTCTCTCCTGCTGGACTTTGGAGACTGCTTCCCACTAGGCTCTCTGCTTCCATTCATGGCCCTCACAGGCCATTCTCCTCCAGGTCCAAGAGTTAAGTTTTTAAATACATTTATCAATCATATAATCCTTCACTTTAACTGTTTCCATATCTTTTAATTATAGTTGGAAGAAGACATAATCTCCTCTGGATGCCCTGATTGCCCCTTGACAAGCCTCTCACTCACTGCGCTCCTGCCTTTCTGTCTCTCCCACAAACACATTCAACTCAGCCTCACCCAGGCCTCTGTGCTTTCCACTGTGGTGCTTGGATCTTCTTTCTTTGCTCACTGCCTGCCTTTTACTATCCCTGCCTCCTCCAAGAGAGTCTGTCCCTGCCAAGAAGCCCTTCCTGGCTGTGCTGACTAAAGCAGCCTTGCCTTGCCTCAGTCCTGCTCTGAGCCTTTGCACCACTTTGTTTCCTTCATAGCACTAGGCATTGTTAGATATGATCTCTATTTATTTGTTGCAGCATCACAACATTCAGCTATAAAATAGAAATTATGGGAGAAAACATTCAGAGAAGTACAAGAGTGTATCCAGTCTCCCTAACTCTTGTCACGTGTTGGAGCTTAGGCAGGACACAGATGATCTGCATGCAGGTATAGACCAGCAGAGAGGGACATGTCTCCATGAGGTTTTATGTGTTCATGGTGTATGTTCTAGGGAAGGAGTGGGTAGGCTCAGAGGCTATCTATGAAACTACATACGTTCCCCTGCTGGGGAAGTGGCCTTGTGGGAAAGCAAGATTCTCCAAAACAAGGCAACCATCATAAACCTGTCCTTCTGCTAATGCTTCTCTGCTAAACTATCAGGAGAGATGAGTCTCTTGAGTCATCTGGTTTTGTCTCCTCACTAGAGTGTAAGCACCATTAAGGCATCTTGTTTGCCCCTAGAGTAACCAGGAACATAGAAAGGCAATCAAAAACATTTGTTGAGTGAATAAAATAACAGAATGAGGTGACGTAAATTATTAAACTGGGACTGAAATTTAGAAAGAAAGTTCATATTTACTTGAAATTGTGCCTTATTATTGGACCAGGAGCTTATGGTTGAATTTACTGCAGCCTGTAACTGAGAACAGATGCAGTCACTGATGTGACTCCAGCTATTTGGGGTTCTTCTGTTGCTTTTAGATACATACACTTGCTGACCATGGTCTGTCTTCAACTTCATTTATGAAATTCTCACCATCCAGATGACACGTGTTCTCTCTTAAATCACTCTGTGCTATCAGAGCCAAAGTTTCATGTTCATTTTTGTCAGAGAAAACAGCCTTGGATTTTGGCAGGAGACAAGTTTCTTTTGTTTTGTTTTGTTTTGTTTTCTGAGACAGTCTCAAGCTGTCACCCTGGATAGAGTGCCATGGCATTATAGCTCATAGCAACCTCAAACTCTTTGGCTTAAGCAATTCTCTTGCCTCAGCCTCTCAAGTAGCTGGGACTATAGGTGCCTGCCACAACACCCGGTTATTTTTTGGTTGTAGTTATCATTGTTGTTTGGCAAGCCCGGGCTGGATTTGAACCCACCAGCTCCAGTGTATGTGCCTCAGCCACTGAGCTATAGGCGCCAAGCCAGGAGACGAGTTTTAATTGCCCTTGATACCAGGGAAAGTCTTCATTCTGTTTTGTTCATTTCAAACCAAGATCACAATCTGCCCCAGATTGGTTTTGGCAGCAAGAATGATCATAAAGTCATATCCACTATGACCAATTTTTGGAATGCTTCTAAATTAGGAAAGTGGAAACAGTGCTAAATGAAGGAAGGGCATACTGTGAGCTCAGTCTGAGGAGCATGGCTAGTGCTGCCACATAAAATGCTCCCCAGATGCTGCCTACGCCCACTCTAGAGGAGTCCTTGTCACACGGCACTCCGTGGGGGTCAAGTCACCATTATTTCACCATATAAATCTTTGGAAAACATATAATTGACTCATAAAATGAATAGAATATATTTTTAAATGCCAGTAAAAACTATAAAGAAAACAAAACAAACCATCACACTCTACCATGGCACTTACTGAAATCATTTCTCTCCACCTATGTAATAGCTGTGCTTTGGGTCTCTTAAGAACTGAAAAATTGTGTATAATTGAGAAATTGCACAAATTAGGTCACTATGTATTTCTACAAGTCATGTACTCTGTGGCAATAATTGTAAAGCAATTTTCTTAAACTGATGATGAGTTTAACTCAACCTTAACCTCTCTGACATTTTATATGCTTAACTACTCTTTCCTTAAAATTCTCTTCAGCATCATCCTTCACCATTTTTATTCCACTCTCTTCCTGTTCCTTTTTGGGCTTTTTAATGATAATTTTTTTTCCTTTGGCCACCTCCTAAATGATGATGTCCCACAGTCCATCCATTATTCCCCTCATACTTTACAATTTTATACCTTATCTGATCACATAGCTTCACATCTCACTTCAGTAAAGGCTTTAAGTCAAACTTTGGGATAACTTGTAGCCACATACCAAATAGGACACATCTCCCCTTACCTGTCCTATGAGTTCCTCATAGTCAGCTCCTCTCTCTGCCCTGAGAAGTGAAGTAAATGACTGCAGGCTTCACATCAGCCCTGGTGTCTCCTCCATTCAGGCTTGGCACAAACATGATCTGCTTTTCCAACCTGCCAACGTGGGCCTTTTCTGTTTCATACCCTTTCCACTCACCACTACTTTCTACATCTAGTCAACAAGCCTAGTAGCAAACAGAAACATTTGTACCTCCTTAAAAGTTTGAAATTTTAAAAAATCTTTCCTATTTTCAGCTTCCCTCTCTGAAGCTCAGTGGGTGCTCTGTGGTCAGGGTGGGGCAGGGCCCAGTCCACAGCCTCCCCAGGGTTCTCCAGGCCACTGTGTGAGGCTGGACCTTCTCAAAATTCATAAGACCTTAAATATATTACACATAATTGATGAGTGAGTATGAAATCAATGATGCTAACAAATATTTCTTCTATGTAAAAAATATGAGAATTTGAGAATAAAAACCATGGAAATGAAAAATATAAATCCTTGCCTCCAAAAGGAAGGGAAGTGAATTGAAAATGAAGGTTAGAGTGGCATGGGTTCTGATTTATTGGATGGAGGCAAGATATTTACATTATTTTAGCTTTGATTTCCTTCTCTGTAAAATGAAGATAAGAATCTCTCACTCAAAGTGACATTTTGACATATCATACATAGAGTTTCCATCCAGAAACCTACCCGTGGAAGATTCTCACCAAATCATGACTATTATTACTTGGAGCATAAGAGTTTTATACATGAAAAGTGAAATATCAAGAATGGCTTAAAATATCATTAAGAAATATCCATTTCTTAAATGGAAATAATAATAGAAATGCCGCAAAGAAGTACACTCTGTCTGCCAAGGAAGAGTGTGGGCAGCCATTCTCAGAGGAGCCCAGACTGTCTGAAACAGAGAGAAATGCACACTGGAGCCCTGACACGGGCACAGAAGCACCACACAACAACTGTTCTCTGACTCCTGAGCTCCAGAAAAAAAAGACTTTGCTTCATGAAGGAAAAAGTGAGGAACTTTTTATAGTCTTTAAAAGATCAGTCTAAGCAAACTCTCTCAATTATGCCCAGGGATTTCTAGGTGTAAAAGTACTTCCAGCAACAACTATCCCTTATGTAAGGAACATTCATTTCAGGGAACAAAGGTTAATAAGCCTTCCCTGAAGGTGCATCCCCTAGCCACCAGGCCCCGCTGGGGGTGAGCTTTGTGGGGAGGAGAATGGTGATTGGAAACTGCCCTTCACGTCTACTGCAGACACGAAGATAAAAGAGATTTTAAGCTGGTTTGGACCTTTAGAGGGCATTTAGTCCAAAATTTCACTTACTAACAGGAAAGCAAGTCCAGAATGTCTGAGTTGGACAAAATCACGTGGAGCTGCTGAGGGGCAGAGCAGCCAAACTCTCCCGCCTTGTCCCAAACTTTATCCTCTCACTCCACAGCTGCCACTTTGCAGCACTGAGGTTTTGAAATTTTGCTCATTCAAATGCAAATAGTTTGTGTGCTTCTTTAATAGTGCAAGGTTTGTTGTACTGAGTGTGAACTGGAGATGTTAAAATCTCCAACTTCTTTTAAAGAATCATTATTTTTCCTTTGTTTCTACTAATGATGTGAACACTTGCTTCTTTTTCTTCCTTCAGCAGGAGTGGAAGACAGCAGTGCATCACCTTGCCTGTCTTGTTCTAGTGCAAGGCACCAGCACAGAGGATGAGGTCAATGACAGCTGCAGCTTTCAGGAAAGTGTCCCCTGTTCCTAAGCTCACCAGTCCTTTGGATACAGACCAGCCAAGTCGTTGCTATGAAACAGCACTGCAGCTGAGCTGGGTGGTCTCTGGGTGGTCTCACAAGGGCTGGGATAGCAGCAGCTTTGAGAAGGCTGGTGACATTCTGGGCCTCCAGGATCACACCACAGCCCAAGTGTGGTCAGGTCATCTTTCAGTCTTGCTGTTCATCCACGATCAATTAGTTGTGGAAATCAGGCCAAACTCCAGGTATCCCACTAGGTTCTGGGGATGTACTGCTCCTGTCCCTTCAGAGGAGTAGACGGAGGAGCACACAAGTTCTATAGTGCTTTGCCACGTGACAGACGCTGAGATGGGGTAACAAGGAGTGGAGATATCCACACCCAGCATGGCAGCTAACCTCCTTTTCCCAGACCAGCAAAGGCTTTTGGGAAGAGAAGCTATTTAAGCTGAGAATAAGAGCTTGCATATATTAAGATGTGGAACAGAGGATGCTCCTGACAGCAGAAGCTGCAAGTCAAAGGCACAGGGGCCCAGGAGAGCCTGCAGAGCACAGGAGTCCAGGATGCAGGGTGGGCAGCACAGGAGGCCACATGGGGGATGGGCTGGAAAGGCTTTGAAGGCCTTGAGACCTTTGGCGGGTTGTGCTGCACAATGGAGGTGACGGAAGGTGCCAGTGGGGTCAGAAAAAGGATTTGTGTCTGGCCACTCTGGAAGGGCAGGGAGTGCAGTGATCTGACTTAGAACCTCAGAGTCTTTGAGCAAGCAAGACAGCAATGGAGTTAGGATCAGCTGCAGCTAACAGAAAAAGAAAGACTTCAAATAACAATAGCTGGAAGGAGCAGACTTCTTTTCCTCACGTGTGGAAGCAGCCTGTACACAGGCTCGACCTCAGGAGGTAGCTCCTCCTTGGGAAGGCTCAGCTCCTTCACTTCTGGACCCACAACCCTAGGGCTTCATTCTCAGTCAGAGGCAGGGCCGCTGGAGGTGCGGGTTTCAGATGTGTACTCTATACAGCCAGACCAGACACCAAAGCCCTTTCCAAATGGCTAAGGCATCTCCCTGTTTGTCTCCAGGTCTGTCAGGCTCTTTGCTCTGGACCCCCGTGCATCCTCAGAATCCCTCCCCACTTTGCACTGGCTGGGAGCTCCCAGGACCACCCTGGAGCACCCAGGACCACGTGCCTGGCAGCCACTTACCACTATTTCCTGTGCTGTTGTCAGCACTTGCCTTTCTAAAAAAAACAAATTCTTTAACTTTTCTTCAACTTTTTATTTTTTAATAGTTGTTATTTTTAAAAATTTAATACTTACCAAAAAGTTGCAAAAAAACTACAAAGAAATTCCATATGTCCTTCGCATCTTTCCAAAATGTCACTATCCTAACCATAGTACAATAATAAAACCAGGAACCTAAATTGATGGAATACTAAGGATACATCTATATACCTTATTTGAATTTCAATGCCCTTTTCCTTTTAAAACAAAATCAAAATATTAAGAAGGTACAAATATCTTTAATATATGGATACCTAGATCTTTTAGTGTATCCATCACCAAAATAGTGTTCACTGTTCCCAATAGGTAAGATTTTGCCCTCCCCGTTCTTGGGTTCCAACAGCTATTCCTAAGATAGTTTGCTTAGGATAATGGTCACCAGTTCCATCCAAGTCACTGTAAAAGACATTATTTCATTCCTTTTTATGGCTGAGTAGTACTCCGTGGTATATATACACCACATTCCATATACCACCATATATATTGCATAAACATTTTGAATTGTTATGTTTCTTGTTGAATTGCCTTCTTTCATTATATAATGACCATGTTTGTCTTTTTGTACTGTTGTTGATTTAAACTCTATTTTATCTGTTATGAGAATTGTTACTTCTGTTCTCTTTTAGTTCATGCTTGCATGAAATATTTTTTTCATCCATTTACCTTGATTCTGTATGAGTCCTTGCAAGTCAGATGTTTTCTTGGAGAGAGAAGATACCTGAGGTATATGTTTTTTCATCCATTCAGCTAGTCCATGTCTTTTAAGTGGGCGTTAAGATCATTTATTTATATTTGTGTTAGTACTGATAATGTAGTATACTATTCTGTTCACCATATTGGATGACGTCTTGTTTTGTTTTACCCTTTGTGCTACTGTTTTATAAGAGCCGTGAGCTCTAACTTTTGGGTATTTTTACCCTGGTGATATCTACTGTGATATTCCATGCACTTTGCAGTTCTGAGTAGTTCCTGTAGGACAAGGCTAGTAGTCACAAATTCCGTAAGTGTTTGCTTGTCTGGAAAAGTCTTTATTCCTTCATCATTTATGAAACTTGGTCTTTTAGAATATCAAACTCTTGGCTGGCAGTTGTTCTGTTTAAGAAGAGTAAAAATGAGGCCCTATCACTCTGGCTTGTAAGGTCTCTGCTGAGGAATCTGCTGTTAGCCTGATGGGTTTTCCTTTATAGGTCATTTGTTGCTTTCATCTTGCAGGGTGTAGAAGTTTCTCCTTTATTTTGATTTTGGCCAGGTTAACTGTATGTCTTAGAGATGTGCTGTTTGCTATGAATGTTCCTGGTGTTGTAGCTGGATGTCTGAATCTCTGGCAATACCAGAAATTTTCCTCAATAATTTCCTCAAATAGATTTTCCACACTTTTGCTTTTGCTTTTTCTCCTTCAGGGATACTGTAATTCATATACTGACTTGCTTCACATAGTCCCATATTTATGAATGATTGTTTGTTTTTCTTTATTCTTTTTTCTACATCTTTGACTGGGTTAGTTTGAGAGCCTATTTTCATGCTTTGAGATTCTTCTGCTTGGTCTAGCCTATGGCTGAAGTTTTCTGCTGTAATTTGAAATTCCTAAATGACTAATTTCTTTAAGTTCTGTTATATCCTGTCTTGTGTTTTATTAAGTGACTTTGTTATTTTTTTTTTATTGATGTCCTGAATCATATTTTTGGTTTCTTTGTGCTGGTTGTCAACTTTCTCTTCAATCTCATTTATCTTATTTGGCATCCGTATTCTGAATCCCATTTCTGATATTTTGACGATTTGTTTGTTTGTTTGTTTGGGTCTATGGCTATAGATCCATTGTGATTCCTTTCTTTTTTCATGTTGCCCAAGTTATTTGCTAGTTTCTTCTCATCTGAAACCTCTTCTCTCAGCTCAGGGCAAATAGTTCTACAGGGCACCAGGAACTCCTCTACTTAGTTAGATGAAAGAGAGCTCCCTAGAAGTGCTTTTGTGACCTATTGTGAAAAATTGTCTTCCTTGGAGGGCTGATATGCCAAGAGCCTATAATGCAGCTGATCTGTGTTGTCCTGTTTCCCATGGGTGTCACAGTCCAAGCATGAGCCAGAGGATCTTCAGGTGGTGTCCCTAGGCCATTGTTGCAACCTCGGGTTGGGGGCTGTGTGAGGCCCTCTCCACAGAGGCTGGCTCTGTGGGATCTTGTCTGCCCAGTCTCCCCTCTACAGTGACAGTAGATGCCAATGCCGTGAGTTTGCTCCAACTGGTCCAGGTGCTATGGGGCCTTGGGTCAACAGGTTTGGGGCAGAGCTTTGGACCATGGGGCTATTCCTGCCAGCCACCTAGTGGGAGCTGCAGGGGTGGGGCCACAGATTCCAGTGGCAGTGGGGGATACCAGATCTGGTGCCCAACAACAGTGGGGAAGCCCCAGAGCTGGGACTGTGGAACCTAACAGCACCATGACTACCACTAGAGCAGCCTGGGGTGGAGTGGCAGCTTTGGGATCTCAGAGGCCATCTGGACAGCCAGGCTGCTGAACAGCTGGGCTCTCTCCTCACCATGTCCTTCAGAGGCAGCTACTGTAGAGCATCTCAGGTGTCATCTGTGGTACCTCGTCTTCTCAGATTCCCTGTGTAGCAGAGGGGTGTGTGGCTCCATGTATGTGAGAGCATCAGTTCTTCCTGCACCCTCCCTGGCTGCGGCAGCTGCAGCAAAGCTGAGCCCTGTGTAGGCCACCTATACCTGCGAGTTCAGCAACCTGGGAACCAGAGCTCGCAGGGCCCTCCCTGCCCACTCTCTGGTACCATATCACTGCGACTCAGAGCAGCTACCCAATCAGTTTGGAGGTCTATAGTGGTGGGGGCCCCCTCATAGCTAAGCTACAGTGCCTATAGTGAGGTGGGGGGACATGGAACTTTGGGATTCCCTCCTCCTGTCCTTCCCCAGTATCTTTGATCTTGCTGAGTGGATTACCCTGTTGCCTGCTCATTCACCAGGGATTCAGGATGCTCTCTCCAGGAAGGCCCATAGCTGGTAGGCATCTACCTGCAGCTTCTGGTTGTTTCCTTGAGAGTAGCACACAGCTGCCCCTCATCTGCTGTCCTACCCCTGCCCCAGAGCCCTTTCCTTGGCATTGGGTCCTGTTCAGAACCACAGGTGGCCTTAAGTTGTCATGTCCCCTCAACCTCCCCCAATGACATCACTTCTGTGTCTTCTAAATCAGAAGACATTTGATCTCCATGTTTCTCCACACTAATAATGTGCTTTTCTATCTGATGGTTCTTGATGGTATCTGACAGCCTTCTCCATCATAAAGTTTGCTCTTTTCCCCATTGCAGTTGTTAAGTATGATATTTTGTAGGTAGGCATATTGAACTATGCAAATATCCTTTCCCTCACTGGTTTTACCACTTCTTAATGACTTCTGCCTGCAACAGTTAATACTGTGCTATTTGTCATGTGGTGGTTTTTGTTTTAGTCTTTTAAAGTGCTGTGACAAGCTAAGGCTGGGTGTAGGGATATCCGAGGGTTAATTCTTGCCAAACCTTTATCCCTGGAGTAAGTCCCTGGTCCTTCAAGGCCACCTGTGCCGACTACAGATACCACTCCATTCTGCCTTATGAAGCCACAACAGGGAATAGCACCTGTTCCAGGACTCACTTTCTGCTTACACTCGATCTGCTACTCTCACTGTCCTTCCCCTTCTGGGTCTGGATTCCAGGCTTTATTTCTGGGATAAATCTGGACCCGAGGCTTTGCATTTTCTTGGTTCAGGCCCCATTGCTCCTCGTCTTTGGTTTATTGAGCTTGACCTCCTTCTAGGTTCTCAAACTTGTGCAGTACTCTGAATTTGGAGTCTGTCTCAGCCCTGACCAGGTCACTCCTTCACACAGGTCCAGCTCTTCAAGTCCCCACACATTTGCTGAGGTGATCCCTAACATGTTCTCTTCAGCAGAGTAAGAGCTAATGTTGGACAAATTATCCACATACATGGGAATTTTGTGGACCTAGTTAAACTGAATAAGGGCTACTTCTGTCATAAAAAACGAACTATGCTCACCCCGATCATCCACATGGGGGAGTAGAGCTAAGCAATGGAGTGAGGGAGGCATGTCCACTGAGGAGGGTATCCAAATCTTGGAGACCTGGGCATAATACTTCCATGTTGAAGTGCTGGAAAACAGTATCTTAGCACGAAGTAGGCTACTTTCAAATCCAGACATAGGTGTAGGTGAGAACAGGATTGGGGTAAAGGAGTCAAGCCAGCCTCAGCAGCTATAGTACAGGAGAGCAGACAAATGGCAGTGACAATGATGGCATCTTTACTGAGTATTTGCACTCCCCCCGGGCATCCTCCTGGGCTTGTGACAAAGACTGACTCATATAGCCTTCCTGTCACTCTGCAAGGTGGTGGCAGCTGCAGCACTCACTTCAGCGCTGCTGACTCTGGGCGCTGGAGGAGCCAAGGGTGCTCAGGCAGCAGCAGGCAGCTGGCTTAGCCCGCATCTCAAGCCTTACCAGCATGCCAGGCCAGGCATGAAGCCAGAGGGACATTTTCTTTGATTCTTGGGCTGCCTACCTGTGTGCTACCATGTTGAGGAAGAGTGGCGAACTTCTTTGGTCAGTGTTGTTGGCCTAAAATTGCCAATGTCCACTGCTGGAGTCCAGGAAGGCCATGGTTGATAAGGGAACCCCTGCTGATGACTGAACTTATACCTGCAAAGGGGATGCTTCCCTCATTGGAATGTCCCTGCCAGCCCTTCTCTATCACTGTGGGTGCCCTCTGGCTTCCTGCCTGTGACAGGAGCAGCCCCTGGCTCATTGGCAACTGAGGGTCTGACTTTGGCTGTTGCATCCCTCAGTCTCACCTAATCAGGGAGACTCCCAGTGGGATCCCAGTCCTGACCATGCACAAATCCACTCAAGACAGGAAGTGCACCAAGTGATCTCTGAGCAGAGGAGAGAGGACCACACTCAGCTAGCAGACCAAAAAAAGGTTGCAGCCCCCAGAGTGAAGGAGAGAATAGAAAAGACTAAGGACAATAATTGGTTAACACTTACCAATGTGGCCAGGCCTTTTGTTAAAATCCAGAGATGTTGGCAGATGGTTAACATCTGCCCCAGTCCCACCGCTTCCCAATACCCTGTCAGCCCCATTACTTTTTCTCCTTCCAGCAACTAAAGGATTAATGTGTGTTTGGTTCAGAATTATGAGGCCCTAACCACTTGATATATATTTTAATAGCACCACAAAGGGAACTAATACTGAAAATTTGGCAGAAGTGTAGACTTTCATCTATCTTTCATTGTTTTACCACAGAGAAGAATTTCCATGAAGCACAATCTCTCTCTCTCTCTGTCTCTGCAAATTCTGTTCTGTTTGGCAGCTTTTATCGTGCAACCCTAGTCCTGGAGATTCTGCCTCAAATCCCCGCCTGGGCAGAAACACCAGCAGAGAGAATCCCTGTCAGCCAGTCAGGGTAGCCTTGCTCCTTGGAACTTCGTCTCTTTAGAATGAGAGAATGCCAGAGGCCTGGGCCTCTTCCAAGGTGGTGTTGGGGTGTCCCTGCAACCAATTGTCTTCCAGCAGACAAATGCCTGCCAATTTGTCTGTTGTCAAATCTGTAGCCCTGCGTGACTTTCCTTTTTTTATACAGTTAATTGTTGATATAAGCAGCCAAACTTTTAAACTCATTTAAAAGGTATTACAGTCAAGATATAAGATGTGATGATTCACAGTATGTAATGATTGCCACATTCACATTAATTGACACACCATCAGCACCTATCCTCATCATGTGCCGGCTTGGGTATGTCGAGGACATTGAAAAGGTCAGATCTATCACATTCAAAAGCAAGAGCAACACTCCTCCAAGTCCCTTGCTCCAGTCCCCTGTTCCCTTCCACCCTAAAGTTGCTCTCCCAGGACAAGCCCTCCACCCACCTCCCCTTCTGTCAGTGCCTTCTTCTATGGACAGACAACCCCACTGCACCACTCATCCTTCCCCTCGGGTCTGGTTGCTGCTCATGTCTCCCCCTTTTAGATGACTTCTCAGAAAAGATTCACAAATTGTGTGATTGAGGAAGTGGAGTAGCCTGAAGCAAAGAGAGAGAAAGAAGGAGAGGGAGAGGGGAGGAGAGACAGAGGGAAAGCTCTGTGTTCTGTCTGGTCTCAGAAGAAATGATCTACCAGTCATCCTCATGGCTGGTAGATGTGACTCTGTTTTGCTCTGGGAAGATTCGAGAAGTTAAAAAAACAAACTTTTAACAGGTTAGTTGTTTTTTTGATTTTTTGGTTTTTTTACCGGGCAGCTGATAGGTCAGTTTGCAATTAGGAGAAGGGCTGGACAGCTTCACTGGCACAGCTGTGGATGGTGGTCACTTTCCCAGGGCAGCCTAAACAGTTTTAAAGTGAGGACTGGTCAATTTCATAAAGTGAAGATCAAGGATTTCATCTTCCCCAGCACAGAGGGCCTTCTGCCTATCCGGAGGACACTTCTGCCCCCACCCCCCACCCCCCACCTCACCCCCGACCTGGTCCTCAGACGGGTGTGTTGCTTCTGGCCACAGTTCCCAGGCTACTCAAACCTCAAGGTTTGCGCTCTTCTCCAGGCGGTTCTCCGAAGCCTTTCTGCGGAGAGGGCCAGATCACCGCCAACTTTCCATCGCCCCTGCTCGCTGCGGGGGAAGGGACGCTCAGCCGGCGTTGCCCCTCCTTTCACCAGGTGGAGGCAGCCAGGATGAAAGAGGCCGGCCGCACCCCATTGAGGCTCGGCCTGGGCTCCTTGAAGTCTACAGTACCGAGGACGCTGCGTTGCTGGAGCTGCAGCTCCCGCACCTCGCGCACCTCTTGCTCCAGCAGCAACCGAGCTATAGGCGCCGGGGAGCGTGCCGAGTGCGGGCGGCCTCCGTGCTCTGGCCGCCACTGTGGGCTCACGCCGCCTTCCGCCGCCACCGCGGGGGAACCGCTCTCCGCCGCGGCCTCAAAGAAGCGCTTGAGTTCGCCCAGCGGCTGCAGCGGGGACCCAAAGCGCTGGACTGCACATGTTTAGTTTTTATACATTGAAGGAGTTTAGGGATGACTGTGGTCGACAGGAGTTGCCTAGAAAATGAGGGCAGTCTGTCATCACTGGGTGGGGTTATTTTTTATTTTTATTTTTTATCTGTTTATGTATTTATTTATTTATTTCCAGACAAAGTCTCACTCTGTGCCCTCAGTAGAGTACTATGGCGTCATAGCTCACAGCAATCTCAAACTCCTGGGCTCAAGTGATCTTCTTGCCTCAGCCTCCCAAGTAACTGATTTATAGGTGCCCAACGCAACACCCAACTACTTCTTCTATTTTTAGTATAAACTGGGTCTCACTCTTTTTTTTTTTTTTGGAGACAAAGTCTCACTTTGTCACCTTTGGTAGAGTGCCATGGGGTCATAGCTCATAGCAACCTCAAACTCCTGGGCTTAAGCAATTCTCTGGCCTCAGCCTCCCAAGTAGCTGGGACTACAGGCCCTCACCACAACGCCTGGCTATTTTTAGAGATGAGGTCTTGCCCTGGCTCAGGCTGGTCTCAAACCTGTGAGCTCAGTGATCCACCCACCTCTGCCTCCCAAGTGTTGGGATTATAGGTGTAAATCCCCACGCCTGGCCTCCTGGTTCACTCTCCCTCAGGCTGGTCTTGAATTCCTGAGGTCAGGTAATTCACCCACCTCAGCCTCCCAGAGTTTTAGGATTACAGGTGTGAGCCACCATGCCCAGCCTAGGGGGGCTATTTTTTAAATTGAATTTTTTTTTTTTTTTTTTTTTTTTTTTGAGACAGAGTCTCAAGCTGTCCCCCTGGGTAGAGTGCCGTGGCATTACAGCTCACAGCAACCTCCAACTCCTGGGCTCAAGCGAGTCTCTTGCCTCAGCCTCCCAAGTAGCTGGGACCACAGGCGCCCGCCACAACGCCCGGCAATTTTTTGGTTGCAGCCGTCGTTGTTTTGGCGGGTCCGGGCTGGGGATTCGAACCCGCCACCTTAGGTGTATGTGGCTGGCACCTTAGCCGGTTGAGCTATAGGCGCCGAGCCATTTAAATTGAATTTTTGTAGTACATCTGTCATTATCAATGAATCAATATTAACTAACATCTAAGCTTTAAAGTTGGGTTTGTTCTTTGTGTGGTATAGTTTTACAAATTTAGACAAATGCAGGTTACATATCTGCCATCATAGCATCACATCACACTGAAGAATTTTACTGCCATAAAAATCCCCTGTGCTCCAGCCACTCACCTCCCAGTCCTGGCAACCACTCACCTTTTTCTATTCCTGTAGTTCTTTTCTCTGGAATGCCATAGAATTGGAATCATATGGTGTGGAGTCTTTTTAGACTGGCTCCTTTTACTTAGCAATACACATATAAGATTCCTCTGTGCCTTTTAATAGCTTGACAGATCTTCTTTTATTGCCAAGTAATTATATCATCTGAATGTATGTACTGCAGTTTGATAATCCATTCACATATCAAAAGAAATTTTGGTTACTTCTAGTTTCTAGCAATTGTGAACAAGGTTTTTATTTAGGATGAAACACATGGCATTGCTCTCTGCTGGTGCTGTTTACAGAGCCCTGGAAGAGTGAGCCCCTCACACAGACAGCCTGCTCTTCTCTGCAGGCCCCAGACCAGGTCTAGCGCTTGTCATGATTATCTGTCAAAGAATCTTCTGAGCCCAATGTCTTCTGATAATCTAGCACATTTAGAAAAACACCAAAAAAAGCAACAAAGACAATTAATTGAAGGATGCAAAATCCTCTCTTTTGAGTAAATACTAAAGCTACTAAGGAAGAAGACAAAGTGCTTAGAGAGCCTGGCAACATCCTCCTTGACATTAAAGGCAGTCACAGGAAAGAGGGGCCCACCCTCTGTGCTGTAGGACCATGAAGGACGGAGCCCAATGCAGTGGGTGAGGAGAGCCCCCATGTGATCTCAGGTTTGAAGAGGGTGCTGAGGACACCCCACACATGGACGTTGCCCCATCTCTGCATTAGAGAGTTGTCATCCAATAATCTGGTAAATCCTTACATATACCTCATGTGAGCATGGTTCCAAAACCTGTCAATCAAGAGCATTTCTGAGTTGGAACTTTCCAAAACAACCTTGAAATGAGTCCAGTAACCTATATGATACAATTCTAGTTTAATATATCTCAAATGTCACAAGAAATGCTTGAAGGTGACTGAAGTTGATTTTTTTAAGTTAGTTTTAAAAATCTTTAAATATGCACATCGGCTCCATCCCTCCCCCCTTCAAAGCCCCTGCAATTCACATTAAGCGTGTAGCTCCTCTCAACTTCCCTTCAAGACTTTCCTGCAGGTCACATCTGTGGGGCCTCATGGTACTGTTCACTGGGTGATGTGGGGTCCCTGCTCATCTCCCATGTAGCTGCCCTCACCCAACAGCTTGGTCCTCTCCTGGGTAGATGAGTCATGCCAAGTTGGCGCCCAGCTAGGGCACAGTGGTTACAGCAACTCTTGAGAAAGAATCCCTGAACTAAGATGTTCAAGGCCTTAATTTCATGCCTAAATCTCCCTTTTGAGACCCAAGTTACCTGGTACTTTCTCTAACTGAAATTCTTAAAACCATCTCTGTTCTTCACCCATTATCCTCCACTTCCAGTTTCTGTTATTCTGTAAAAAACCCAGACACAGTCATTAAAAGATTACTGAAGTCCTAGCAATGGACATTCTCACCTGAGGCTGTCAGAGCCCCACTCTTTGTTTTCTGTGGCCAGGACACTCTCACTGGCTGGAGGCTGGCCCTGGGTCAGGAAATAGCTTCGTTATGTGAGAACCGAGCCCTTGACATGCTCGCTTTCACCAAGTCAGCTTAGGCTCCTCACACAACAGTCATAAAGGCAATTTTTACTCAGATTTATATTTCTTTGGCTTCAGAGGACAGCTATTTAAACATTAATTTGGCTATGCAGGTCAGGAAAGTAAATGTCATTGCAGGCCCTCATTTAAGATTAGACTTTGCATTTGAAACCATTTCTGTCAGAGTAAAGGACAAGAAATAATAAGCCAGTTTAGTTTGTACACACTCATAAAACATCAAACATTGGCAAAGTCATATCCTCTGACTATGCCCCATTAATATGAATACGTTACAGTGCTATCCTTCTAGCTTCACATTAGAACATTATTTCATCAGTGCCTGCCCCCAAATCCTCTGTTTGTTCAGTCAGTTGTGCCAAAATAATTGAGGAAGAAAAGAGGAGACTGTGAAAACAAAGCCAGCCTTTGTGCTGATATGGGATCAGCAGTCATTTTAATCCTGCTCCAAACCTGTATTTTCTTGAAATTTTCCTCAGTGGCAGATTAAAGAGTCCTGAAGAAAAGTTATTGTGTAAAGACCTTGAAGAGATAGAGGGAATTCCAAAACTTGTCTTGAATATTACAAGTCAAGTCAGAACTTGGGGGGCTTTGTATGTGAAAGCAGTAAGGGAGAGGAGAGCCATTTGGTTCAATTTGATACTAGTTATGTAGCTGCTATACAGAAACGAGGCTGCACACAGGGCCTTGTGCCCACTTGGGTCAGCACACAGGATCCTGCCACACTGGGTAAATGCTACCACAAGAACTGAACAGGTAGTGTTCTCTGTGAGCAGAGGAAAGTGCTGTCCATTGTCTGGGGGACAGGATGGGTGTCAAGGGAAGCCACTTGGAAGGACTCTGGTTTAATGAGTTGCAGAAGTGGGAAGAGAAGGTATTGTCAGTACTGCTAGAGACATACAGGTTAAATAGGTCATGGTGTTTGGGGTGCCATCAGTGTTTGTGGCAGAACTCCCTAATGCAATGGCTATAGAGTTGATGCATTTTGTAAACAATGCTGAGTTTTGTGGATGCATCTATACGTTTGCATCTCAGACCACCTATTGGGCAATCTTATTAAATCAATGTCTCTGCTTTCAAAGAACCAGGGTTTGCGCTTTGCAAATCAAGGTATTTACCATGTGAGGACTTTTTCACAACTTTGGGACCATGTGTTTATTACCACAGAAAACTACATTAATAAAAATCCAATTAAAAAAGGATTAAGCCCATATTAATACTAGAGGAACCTGAAGAGATTAACAAATTTAGCCTCTTTTTCTCCCCAGGGATTTTTTTTCCCCCAAACTATACAGATGGATATGCATTCCCTTCCTGAGAATATTCCAAGCTAGGAAGGCCATGTGCCAGGACTTTTCTCAGAGTGCCTTTATGGAATGAAGTATTTTCTGTTGTATTAGAAGCCATTTGTTCTTCCTCAGTTCTCCATAAACACTGAAAAATACTGATTAGGACTTCCCTAAAAAAATTATTTGTCCCTTGATCAATGGACTTTATGTATGTTTTGTGAGTAAAGACCAGAGCAACATTAATCATTTTCTCACCACCGTTTAATATGGGTACACTGTGCTTCCCAGTAGCAATGTACCCCAGGCCATGGGTGATGGCCCCAGCCCACATACCCTTTCTCTTTAGCAATGTTCCTCATTCTGCCTCCACCTTGCATTGGGATTTTTTTTTAGATTTTTGACTGTAAATTTCATGTCCTCTACAAATGATATAGTGTAATTCCTAGAACCTTTATTTTAATTTTCCACAATCAGAAAATATATTGGTTTATTCCTTTGAAAGCAGTAACAAGCTAATTCTTGATGTTTCTTTTTAAAATATAAATAGCTTAATTCAATAATCAATTAATCCACAAATGTTTACAGAGATTCTGTATACACAAGGCAGTATATTCTTGAAACAATAAAATATTAAAATATATTATGTACACCAGGAAAATGTACTGTTTAAATTAGTGTGTAGGTAATCCAAGTGTTAGGTGGTTAAAAAGTAATTCCCTGCGTTATTTCTAGGAGTTTCTTCAACAGAGAAGAGGAGTCACTTAACTGGTCTAACCTGCAACTTGATTTGTGTTCAGCCTCCAGGAATTTACTTTTCTCACCAGTGTTGGATTGAGCGGCTCGTGACGCGATCCCTGAGAGCCCCCAGATCATTAGTGGGCAATAGTACATCATCGTGGAGGTTGGCAAGGCGTTGGGTGGTGCAATTAACAGAAGCCTTTCAGGAGAGTTGTGGTGTTGTTGGAGAAAATACTTTGAGAGGCCATTGGGAGCTCCTGCCTGAGTAACACCTGCTCACTGGCCTGACTAGAGGGGCAGGCCTGGTCCCCATGGGCTCTCTGTTCTGGGGAAAGACAAGTGGTGATACCAGCCACCTTGCTCCCCTCCTAGGCAGCAGCTGTCCTCTGGAAGAACACTGAACAAAGACTGCCCATCTGAAGGGACAGCTGATTATTACTCAGCCTGGTGAGCACCAAGTTAGGGCATTGGGACCAGGCACCCCCATTGTGTCCTGCAGAGATCTGCCTCAGCAAAGCTGTGCTGAGCCTTTCACATGGGGGAAAAGTCCTCAATTGGAATTTGTGAAATTAAGTTTTCCCACAGACGCAGTGCTATAACGTTAGGATATGTGTCTGGCCAGTGGCATCATACAAATGGTTTCAATAGACATCTTTTCACTTTTCATTCATGCCAGCCTCTGGGATATATCTCAAATACTCCTCATAAACTAGGGTTTGTTATAAAGGAAATGTGCCAAAACAGCATTCTGGAAACTTTCTGTTTTGTTTTTCCAGAAACATGCCCACCAGAGTCATGTCAAACCTCTAGTTTTCCATTTTTCCATCACTGGTTATTAAAAAGGAAAAAAAGCTATCAATTCCACCTCCATCCTCAACAGAAGCAGAAACCCAACGGTGTCTACCTGGTGTCCTACTCAAGGATGTGGAGCTCATAGTAAGGTAGGAACATGGACTTCATATTTCCTTTCCACTAACCTGCTTGCCTTAGTCAAGCCCTGAGCATACACACCTCACATTCTCTACTGAACCTCAGGAAAGGTACTGGGTACCATGGACTGCTCCCACAAATGCACATATGGGTCATTGCCACTATGACCTTTGTCCTCAAAGACTCCAGAAATAGCACCGTGCTTGCTATAAAGCTGGTGTTCCACCAAATAATGTTTGCAAGTGAACATGAATGAAGGAGCTCTGGCCAGGAGAAGATGAAGAAAGTCCCCCTATCTGGGTGGACTCGGGAAAGGGCCAGACTTCAGGGAGTTGCCAATACAAAGTGGCTCAAAGAAGGAATGGCCAGACATGGGTAGACATCATGGTGCCAAGGCAGGACTCGCTTCTGTACCTGACTCAGGCTGAAATTTGATCAAGACACATAAAGTTCTAGGTTAAACACTGCCTGAATTTGCCAGGGCAGCACAGGGAGGAAGTATCAGTTTAGCCATGTTAAGGGCAGTGACTTTTTACCCAAGGTCCTATAGGTTGGCAGCAGGATGAAGGCTTGTCCCATGCAAGTGAGGGTCCGGTGAGAGACAGAGTGAGAACACCTTACACCCCAAGCAGCCATTAAGGCTCCTGGCAACAAAAAGTTCAAGGCCATTTTATTTTCTAATGATTCAGCTTGGTCCTCTCATAGGTCTGCTAACAGCAGTCTGTGGGCCTATACCAATAGAAAAACAACAACTTCCACATAAGCCACACATGTCCTTTGTTTTTGGAAAAAAATAAGGCTTCTGTCTCTATGTGACTCATGCACATTGAGGTGCTAACAATTGAAAAGTTTAAACCTAATGGAAAGCATTTGCATTTTAACAAATATCCCCCCTCACTAAATCTCTGAATTCACCTGAGGTGTTGCAGGGATATTTTTAGTAGCCTGATCTTCCCCAAGCCCAAGTTTTTTTCTTACATGCAAAGATAAAAGTCATTACCTCGGCTCGGCGCCTATAGCTCAACCGGCTAAGGCGCCAGCCACGTACACCTAAGGTGGCGGG
>NW_003852440.1:10825098-10839001 GCF_000181295.1 Otolemur garnettii | reverse complement strand
AAAAAAAAAAAAAAAAAGTCATTACCTCAGGACAGAGGTCTGAAAGTTGTTAATTCATGTCTAGAAACCTGAAATCCCTAAAATCTAGAATACTTCCTTAGTCACCCTATGAACTAATTCCTTCCCTAGTGACTGCTTTTCCGAACTTTGCTCAGACTTTTGTTTAAAAAACAAAGAGCTGACCTCAAAGAAATGTTCTCAAATTTCTTTCACAGGAGGAGATATGCCAAGTAGACTATTGCATATCATTTAACCATAGCTCATAAAATATGAAATGGCTTGAATTAAATTATAATGTAGGAAAAATTGCTAGAATCATTATATTCTTAATTTAATTATCTCTGAACACATCAACTACTTCTTCAGAAACATTTTTGGTGAGCAAGGTGAGTGGAAATATTGCTCATGTAATGTTTCGAAGATAGCCCCAGATAAAAGGAAAATAACCATAGATAAAAGTAATGAAATAAATATTAATAAGTTCTTAGCTATGAATCCACTGTTGAAAATTTACCTAAGGTGGGAGCCAAATGTAAAGGAAGGAAAGGAAGGAGGGAGGGAGGGCAGGAGGAAGGAAGGGGCATTCTCAACAGACATACCCACTTAAGAAGCCTCCAGTATGGAGCCAAGAGCCTTACATTCCTGACCTGGAGTCCTCAAACTGCAGCCCGCTGAGGACATTTATCTCACTGGCCGGGTGTTTTTGCCACCGCTGCCTGTCCTATTTAGCAGCCCACTCGTCCCAGGCCCACAGTCCAGCCCTCCAGTGGTCTGAGGGACAGTGAACTGGCCCCCTGTTTAAAAAGTTTGAGGACCCCTGTTCCTGACCTTCCTGCCTCCTGTCTGGTCCGGCCTGGCCCATGGTCCTTTTGCACTCATGTGAGACCCAACAGCTATCTTCACTCCCCACCATCCTTGTCGTTACTCAGCACAGCCCAGCAGAATTCAGCCTTGTGTCTCTGCTCAAGTCCACCTTCTCTATGTCAAATCTCGTGGCTGATTACCAACGTGGTAAAAAAAATAATTACACCACGTGGCAGAGCTGCACCATCACAAGGGATGGTGTCTACATTTGGCAAGCCTGACAATTTCATATAATTCTTCTGTCTTTGGTCAGAATTTTCTCCCTATCTCTTTCTTTTCTTTTTAAATATTAAAAATTAAAATATTTTCTTGAATTAAGTAAAAATTCTATCAATTTAAATACTTTCTTATTCTCTTCTCATCACTTTTGCCAAGTTGTTTTGCATCTTCTTCAAGCAAATTGAAGACATCAGGCCTGACTACCCCACATGCTGTCCCTGAGCTTTAAGTGTATCTCTGGGTGTGCGTATTTTCTTATTATTTAATTTAAAACCAGAAAATACAGTCCCTGAAGCAGGCCAGCATCCGTGGCCCTCCCCTTCCCTGCTGCTTCTGCTGTCCTCTGGGTCGTCTCACCTTCCCTTGTCTAACTTCTTCATGGCTCCCCCTTTCTTTGTTGGATGAAATTCTTGGCTCCCTGCTCACCCCCTTACACACTCCTTAATTAAAGTCATAATGCTTTCTGGAATCCTCTCAAATTCTTCTCTCCAGTTCCAGAAACAAGCACCTGACCACTTCCTGGGCATCTCCAGGGAGAGTGTCGCCCACCTCTTTCTCTGGAGCCCCTTCCATACTGAGCTGTAGCTTGTGAGGCTATTGCCAGTCATCAAAGTTCAGAACCTACAAGTTTGGACTTTTCCATCACCCTCTCTACCCCATCAAGTCACTATGAGTCCCTCCAATTTTACTTTATAAATATTTCTCCAATTTGTCCAGACCCTCATTCTCTTACCTAGATGTCTCATCAGCCTCCACAATCATTTCTAGATCTCAAGTCTTGTCCCTCCATATCCTGTCCTCCTCACTGATGTTTGAGCATTCACCTTAAAATGCAAACCTATTGGGCTTATCATCTTTCAGAGCTTTGCCTCTGCCCACACAAGTGTGCCACCATAGCCTCGCTGCCCCTTCTCCCAGGGCACTGCCACCTCTGTCAGGCACTTCAGAATCTAGCTGCAGTGAACTGCTCATGGGCCCTGCACTCGATGGGCCCCTCCAGCCACCACCCACCCTCTTCTCTGGCCAATTTCTATCTTAAGACTCAACAAAAATGTCACTTCCCCTAGGACTCCTTTCCAATTCTACCACTGTGAGGTTGCCCCAGAGTTCCCATGATGCTTTGTGCTTACCAAGTTTTACAGTCCTCACTATTTCCCCTCCAGATGAATTGGACTTATAACAGTTGGTTCTTTCCATAGCTAAGAACTAGCCTACTCTGCAGAGAGTGACCTGCCATTCTACACCTGACCACACCCTGCACCTCAAGACTGTAGAATGCACTTTACTGTTATGTGCATGCCTTTATGCTGGCACGCACCAGCCAGGCATGTGATGACCTTGTCAAGTCTCCCTCAGCAACCACTCTTGCATTCACCTGTGTGCCTCTAGTATCTCACAAAGTGACTATCACAGAACGGGGACTCCATGAAAATGTGTGGAACATGAACACATTCTTATCCTTCTCAGGGCAACATCTTTCTGTCTTTATGACCTATGGGGACTACAAATTTTGAGCTTTTAGCCCAATTATTTGACAGTCAGGGGATATAAGAGTTTCCTCATAGAACAGAAATAATTAACATCAGCAAAACCCATTTTTCCATCTACTTCCTGTGCATAAATAAACCTAGCACCATTCAAAACAGATGGTGTCACTTGAGAGGTCTTCTCCGAAAACTGGGTCTTGACTTTGGTTTTACTTGCTCTGTTAGGCTGTGGGCAGAATATCAATGCATGCCCACTCCCTTTGAATCAGCTTATTATTTATTTGCAAATATAATTTGTGTTAGACTTCCTGGACATGTTAAAGAGCAGGAAATAGCAATTTGTTCTTTTTAACTTTAAGACATTACTGGCTCGGCACCTGTGGCTTAAGCGGCTAAGGCGCCAGCCACATACACCTAAGGTGGCGGGTTCAAATCCCCAGCCCGGGCCTGCCAAACAACAATAATGGCTGCAACCAAAAAATGGCCAGGCGTTGTGGTGGGCACCTGTAGTCCCAGCTGCTTGGAAGGCTGAGGCAGGAGACTCGCTTGAGCCCGGGAGTTGGAGGTTGCTGTGAGCATGATGCCATGGCACTCTACCCAGGGGGATAGCTTGAGGCTCTGTCTCAAAAAAAAAAAAAAAAAAGACATTACTCAGAAATAAAAACAAAGCAGGAGGAATCATGCTATCAGACATCAGACTGTACTATAAAAACACAGTGATCAAAACAGCATGGTATGGGCACAAAAACAGAGAGGTAGATGTATGGAACAGAATAGAGAACCAAGAGATGAACCGTTATATGGTCTTTGACAAACCAATTAAAAACATTTGTTAAAAGATTCCCTATTTAACAAATGGTGCTGGGTGAACTGGCTGGCAACCTGTAGAAGACTGAAACTAGACCCACACCTTTCACCTTTAACTAAGATAGACTTTTACTGGATTAAAGATTTAAACTTAAGACATGAAACTATAAAAATACTAGAAGAAAGTGTAGGGAAAACATTTGAAGAAATTGGCCTGGGCAAAAATTTTATAAAGAGGACCCCCTGCGCAATTGAAGCAACATCAAAAATACACTACAGGGACCTCATCAAATGAAAAAGCTTCTGCACAGCCAAAAGCACAGTAAGTAAAGCAAGTAGACAGCCTTCAGAATGGGAGAAGATATTTGCTGGTTATGTCTCTGACAAAGGTTTAATAACCAGAATCCACAGAGAACTCAAACGAATTAGCAAGAAGAGAACAAGTGATCCCCTCTCAGGGTGGGCAGGGGACTTGAAGAGAAACTTCTCTGAAGAAGACAGGCGCATGGCCTACAAACATATGAAAAAATGCTCACCATCTTTAATCATCAGAGAAATGCAAATCAAAACTACTTTGAGATATCATCTAACACTAGTAAGATTAGCCCATATCACAAAATCCCAAAATCACAGATGCTGGCTTGGTTGTGGAGAAAAGGGAACACTTCTACACTGCTGGTGGGATTGCAAACTAATACATTCCTTTTGGAAAGATATCTGGAGAACACTTAAAGAACTAAAAATAGACCTGCCATTTGATCCTATAATTTCTTTATTAGGTATATATCCAGAAGAGCAAAAATCACACTACAATAAAGATATTTGTATCAGAATGTTCATTGCAGCCCAATTCATAATTGCTAGGTCATAGAAGAAGCCCAAGAGTCCATCAATACATGAATGAATCAATAAACTGTGGCATATGTACACCATGGAATACTAGGCAGCCATAAAGAAAGATGGAGACTTTACCTCATTCATGTTTACATGGATGGAACTGGAAAATATTCTTCTTAGCAAAGTATCCCAAGAATGGAAGAAAAAGTATCCAATGTACTCAGCCCTTCTATGAAACTAATTTATAGCTTTCATATGAAAGCTATAACCCAATTTTAGCCCAGGAATATGGGGAGAGGGAAGAGGGAGAGGAGGGGAGCGGGGAGGGTGATTTATGGGATCACGCCTATGGTTCATCCTATAAGGGTACATGTGAATCTCTCTAATTGTAGAATATAAATGTCTTAACACAATCACTAAGAAAATGCCATGAAGGCTATGTTAACCAGTTGGATGAAAGTATTTGAGATTGTATACAGAAACAGTACACTGTACCCCATGATGATATTAATGTACACTGCTATGATTTAATTTAAAAAAAATTCTAAGATTTTAACAGATGGAAAAAAATAAAATATCCAAGAAAATGTAAATAGCAGAGAGAGAACCCACAGCAGCACTGACAGTATAGGTGAGAACTATAAGAGGCCAAAATGTGGAGAGTTTGTGCTGGCCAGAAGCCATCATGGGTAGGGCAGAAGGCTACTGGAGAGCCTTCTCCAGATATGCCCTCATGTCTGCATTGGCAGTTTTTGCTCTAGTCCCACACTGAATCTTTTCTTTGTACCTAATGAAATGACTTTTTTCCCCAGAATGAGTCTGAACCATTCTCTCAGACCTTACTTGGTATGTAGATTTCTGCACAAAATAAAGTTATTTTAATAATAACCTAACTCTGCTTGCATTTGCCCTTGGCCTGTAGCTCAGGGCCTCTGAGCCCAGCTGAGTCTTAGGGTGGATCTTCCTTGCTCAGTTAATCATTCTGCGTCTTCCTCTCTGGTCGTCAGGCTCCTTCTTAATGTATGTTGGAGTCTGTACAGTTGGCTCCTTTTGTGTTATTGCTGCAACTTTCCACTAAGTACTGGGGGTTTTGTGCCTGGGTCTGTTTGACTCGGATGCTTCTTGAGATGAGTGGATTCCCACCTGTGCTCTTACATGCAGAGCGTGTTAACTCACACTCACTGCAATGCCATCGTAGCAAGTGAATGAGTCAGAGCACATCCACTGACTCACATCTCAGCCAGGAAGCTGCCAGCTAGGCTCGCTCATTTCCTCTTGACCTAGCCTGGCCCCCCTACCCCACCCCATCCTGGGCTGGGGCTCCTGTGCCCTGCTGAGTCTGCAGGGCCACTGACAGACTCCCTCTTCCAGTATCTGTGAGCAATTTCTTGGCCTACTTCCTTCTGCTGCTTCCCCACTAGATGTGCTCAGAAAGCGTGCTAGTCATTCAAGGAAAGCCTTTCAGAAACATAGGAAACAAATACCAGCTAGTTAATCCTTAGGCTGAAATTATTACCACCATTGGGAATGATAAAATAGAAATATGCAGGATGTGTGTCTTTTATGATCCAATTCAATTGTCAGAATTGAATTCTTGAATTTAAAGACTGAAACATGTCGCCAGGCAGATTTTTAAAAGTTTCAAGTGTTATTATCCTATAACATTCCCTGACTTTGCATTCTTCCCCTGGAGGGTGACTCAGTACTACAAACAGAATTTTTGACTTAAAAAGAAAAAACTCTGATTAACCCACATCACAAAATCCCAAAGTTGCAGATGCTGGTGTGGATGTGGAGAGAGAGACAATTTTACACTGCTGGTGGGACTGCAAACTAATACAGCCTTTTTGGAACGAAGTATGGATAATTTTTAAAGAACTCAAACTAGACGTCCCATTTGACCCCACAATCCTACTACTAGCCATCTACCCAGAAGGAAAAAAAATCATTTTATCATAAGAATATATGCAATAGATTGTTTATCACAGCTCAATTTATAATCACCAAGATGTGGAAACAACTTAAATGCCCATAAACCCAGGAATGGATTAACAATACCATGGAATACTATTGAGTCATAAAAAAGATGGTGACTTCACATCTTTTGCATTAACCTGAAGAATGGAAAAGCAAATATCCAATGTGGTCAATACTAATATGGAGCCAGTAGATGATTCAATACATGCCCACATAGGAGAAAAACTCATTTCAATTTAATAGGGGGAGGAGGAAGAGGGGAGGGGGATTAGGGTACTCCCACTGAATGGGCTCAATGTAGGGCACACCTTCTGGGGTGCAGGACATAACTACAAGAGAGACAGTGCCTAAAACATTCAAATACTGTGATTTGGTTGTTTGTACCCTCATATTAACCTGAATTAAAAAAAAAATACAAAACCACTCTGGCTTATAGCATTTACCAATTTCTATGGTGTGCATATTCTCACCATGGCTGATTTCAGTTTTAAACTGTTTAACAAGCTGCTCAGGAAATTCCTATGTATTTAGCAATTGGTGCTGGGGAGCCAACAGAGCTGGCACCAGTGCAAGCCTGCTTGGGGATTCTACCTGAGCTGCCCTCTGTCTCCCTCATGCCCTGATAAGGGTCCAGCCATGCACCTGGTCACCCTGGAGACAAACTAATCTCAGCAAAGAGCATTTCCAATAAACTCCCCTCTACAACTTGGATATCACAGTCCAGCACATCAGAAACAGGCTCCAATCTACCCAACAGGTGTTGTGTTTTCTGCGTTATTTCTCTACACACACATAATTAACAAAGGACAAGTCCATATGTTCTACAAACTTCTACAGTAAAGACATGTTTCTCTCATCTCAACGCTTCTTTACTATTAAGGCTACATGGAATGTTCCACTTCAATTAAAATAGCTCATGTATTGGCCCTGAGTTACCATTTACAACACCCCCAGGCTGAGGTGGGGCTCACCTAGCAGCACCTGGCAGGGCTCCCCTGTGACTCTAATAATTGGGAGGATCCCTCAGGCCAGGCACACGTCTAACCTGGAGGGTGATTCATTTCAATTCTTGGCCTAGGAAGAAAGCTGAACAATTTTGTGACTTCGCGACTATTTGTAGCATGTCCTCAGTGTCTGTGTATGCATTTCTTCCAAGACCCACTGAGAGCAGAGCAGCCGTCGCGAACGTGACCAGAAGGAGGATGTTACATCCCCCAGAACATATGGTGCCTCCTCCCTAGCCAGGCGTGGTCTCAGCGCTGTGATGTGGTGGCCAGGGCTGTAATCCGGGAGGGCATCTCCCAGGTGGCTTCTCTACACACAGATGGGGTGAGTATGCAGGGCGGGTGCACAAAGACTGAGACGTTCTAGTCTCTTTTGAATAAATCTGATTTTGAGGTAGATTAATCAAAACAAGTTTGTCATGACACTTTCTGAGAAGTGACATCAAATCCCCCACTAACAGCAGTAGTTTGGGGAGTTACTAATTTAGCACACTTGGGCCCCCACACCTGCAACATATAAAGTGTTCAACAGGCAACCACTGCTCCTCCCTCAGCACATTTGGGGCAATTCTAGGAGAGAGACTGAACAATGGTTTGTGCCTAAGTAAGCAAAAAAAGATACAAGGGGACACAGCTGAAAACTGGCACTCAACTTTGGTGTCTGGATAAGAAGAGAGTGAGTCCCTGAGCAGGAAAGAGTAGCCCTGAGGAGGATCTGCTAGAAACTCTGCTAGGAGTTTCTCTGCAGGTATGGAAGTTTGGGCCCACTCAGAGATGGACAGTGTCACCTCCTGGTTGCCAAATGTGTTACCTCAAACCCAAATCCCTTGACTCACTCCACGAGAGAGGAGAGAGAGTATGCCAAGGTGCCCTGGTTATTGTGAGAAAAGACATTAAGAATTATAATCCTGAAACACTAAGGGGAAAAAAGCAAAACTGCAAGTCAGGAAAAAAGTCAGATATAAATACAAGAAGAACAAGATCAGAAAAATTTGATCTATTCAAAGGAAGTTTTTAAAAAAGAGAGAAAAAAAGGAACAGAAATAAAATAAATTGGATATGTAAAATAAGATGAGAGAAACATGTCACAACCACATAAATGATCACACGAGACACGGATTGACAGTATGAGCTGCAAGAAGTAAGGTTAACCATAGATCCAGGAAAGCCCCGAGCACTTCTCTTTTATTGAGAAGATACATAATGGGCAGAAAGATTACTAAGCAAAGACATGCAGGGGCTGCATGTTTGGGGACCATGTGCTTAGGGCCTACATGCTTAAGAAAATGATCTCATAGGGGTAAACAAAAGGTGGTAAAAAGTTATGTACTGAAGAAAATGATTTCCAAAAAGACTACATGAAATTTCCTTCACTAATTCTTCAAGAAACTGCCATAAAATGCTTAATGCTTAACATCAGCCTTACTATCGCAGGACCCATCTTTGTTCCTCCAGGATTACTGCATTCCTTGGCATCTTGCCTCCAAGTGATAAGAGATTTCCAGGCTTTCCAGGAGAATATCTTATTCTCAGCAATTCCTCAATGAGTTTCGAGATTGTTACTGTTATAGTAAATATGATGTTCAATCCTTTACATGTTACTGTAAATATGATGCTCAATCCTCTACAGAAACAAATTTGTGTGTATCAGTGATTGTCATACAGGGAAGCCCTGAGGCTGGTGTGCACAGCCCTGGGCCTGCTGCATGGTCTGGGGCAGTGTGTGTGGTATGAGTGCACCAGGTGCCCAGGTGTGCCGAGCCGAGGAGGAACAGCAAGGGGGACATCATCTGCTGCCTTGTTCTCCCTGCAAAGGCCAAGGACACCCACACTGCTCAGAGCCCAGCCTTCTGAGTCAGTAGGAAGGTATTAAGGAAGGATGAGAGACAAATATTTTTTAATGTAGTATTTTGAATTTTTACTTAACATTTTTTAATAATTAGAAAATTAAAAGTTTCTTAATTTGACTTATAACTTTTAAATGTTTAGGGGTGTGTGTGTGTGTGTGTGTGTGTGAGACATTCACTGCAGAGGGCCCTGGCAGTGAAGGTGCTGAGAAGGGGACGGTTTCTGGACACAGACTGAACGCAGAGCCTTGGTGGATTGGGTGGGGTATCACAAGCAGCGAGTCAACCACACACCCACAACAAGTGATGCTGCTATCACATAGGGCGGGAGGCCAGTGGAGAGAATTGGGGAGGAATATTCAGGAGTTGGGTTCTGGAAATACTGATCATAAAACACCCAACTGAGCTGTCACAGAGGCAGTCAGGGCAGGAGGGACCTGCCAAGTTCTGAGAGGCACACAGCAGTGGGAGAAGTACCATGTGTGGCTGTCACCCTCAGGGCGCCACAATCGTGGGACTAGACAGAGGTACGAAGGAGAGCAAGGATCCAGCCTTAGCATCTCTCACATTGGCCAGTAACTCACTTTATCCAACAGAGCACTTTCAGGTATTTTAGGTATATACCGTAAAGATCTTCTACTAAGTTTTGGAGAAAGGCTGGTGCTATCCTAAGCTAACTGGAGTCTACTGAAACTCTGGAAACTTTTAAAGTCAAATGTTCTGTACAGAGAAGCTTAGTTTTAACAATTTACTCTTGATTTTTTTTTAAACAAATGCCAAATTTCTTCACACAAAATTGAAGTTCATGAGAGGACTAATAAAAAATGGTTATGTGTATACCATGGGGTACTAATCAGCCATTAAAAAACATGAATTAATACCTCTTGCAATAATCTGGCTGGAACTTGAGACCATTCTCCTAAGTGCAATATCTAAATAATGGGGGAAAAAACACGACATGTGCTCACTATTAAATTGGAAATAATTGATGAGCTCACATGTGCACAGAAAGAAGTAAAATTCAGGGGGAATTGGAGGATGGGGAACAGAGGAGAGGGGCCAAAACCAAATGTGTAGAATGTACACTATTTGGATGATGGGCACAACCATAACCAGGATTCAAGCATTACAAAAAAGACCTGTGTAACCTGAAACATTTGTATTCCATTAATATTTGGGGGGAAAAAACGTCCCAGGAAAACCTGCCAAAAGAGAAAAAGTAAAAGGCATTGCCCGTGAGTACCTTTCAGACTCTCTCTGAGGACACACATCGGCTGGCTTATTGCTCAGAAAAGGTAAGTTGAACTCCTGAGTTGTTATAATATCCATTAATTCTACAGTCACCTTGCAGGGCAACATTTTCTGTACTCATGGACAGGCTGTGCCCACCCTCTTGGCACCAGGCCACCAGCACACACACCTGTGTAGTGACTTTCTCCCTTCTTTGTCTTTCCAGCCACCTCGCTTCTGCTTCCTTTACTGCCAATTCCAAATAAATTACCTGCTCAGGAGTCTGAGGAAAGTTTTTTCTATTAAATACCATGAGCTCGATTTTATTTCAAGCTCTCAATCATACCCTATGGTCACTGCTAGAGAAGACTTGCCTGACCCTCCTGGAAACCAGCACCTCCCCCTCACCCCATGCTCCTTCCCCAGCACTTTTTCTCCAAGACACCACCTGACATCCTACACATTTTACTTGTTGTTCGTCATCTCTCTCCCTTTATGGGAATCATGGAGGATAGGGGTTTCACCTGTTTTGTACACTGACATGTCTGCCTTTGCCCGCCAATGCATTTGGTACAAATATGCATCCAAGTATTTGTTGAAGGCAATTTTTAAACAGTAATATTTGTTGAAAGCATATGGCCAGGAAAATGCTTTTTTTCCCTTCAAGATGTTTTATAATCTTACAGATTGACTGTGGCTTTTTTTTTTTTTTTGCCTTAGCTAAATTTAATACCCAATTATAGTAATCTTATTATCCTTTAGTTCAACATTCAATAAAGCCTAGTTAATATTTCCTTTGACAACCAATTTCAAGGAGTTAGCCAAGAATTTAGACAGAGAGAATATCAGCCTAACTGAAACAAGTGGCAATTTGCTCATTAATACTGAGTTTAACACATTTTATCTTGGTTTTATAGGTCTCTGATGAAAGACCTGGATAGATGTGGACACATTTCTCCCACCATTCAGGTGAACTCACTTAAATCTCAGCAACTTCAAGGAGCAAAGCCATTCTCATAATCACAATAGGATATGAATTTTAGAATAAAAACATTATTAGGGACACATAAATAGAATCACACCGTTCTCCAAAGTGAGAGAGTGTCCTTTAGACAGTAGGTTCCAATTAATGTTCTCACTGCTGAATTTTTGTTCAGACTGTGAGAGCCTTCTTCCAAGGTGAGAATCCTGCCTCCACCTTTTCACTAAGAATAGACCTCATTTTATCTCCTCATGGGATACTCATGTTATAAAAGACAATTTCATTCCCTTACACATGACCCTTAGGCATTTCCAACTTTTAGGATATATTTCCATCTTCCTAAGAAAATGAGTTCTTATTCATCTGAGACATTTTCTTGCCAATTCAGCAAAGCTACCAAAAATGACATAATAAGTCATTGGAGAAACGTTCCTATACAGACAGAAAGCCCTCTATAATTCTTGTTGGTCTGAGTCCTTTTTCAGAGGAAGTCCCAGAATTCATGTCACTCCTACGGTCTTCTAAAGGGCTTTTAGTAAAAATAAATAAATAAAGTTAATAAAGTTTGCTTTAGTACTTCTTACAGGCCCCTTGATTTGTTGGTTTATAAATACCTTTTCACCGGTATACTTATGCTAACAACTTGTTGCATCATTATTGCTATAGTTAGTATAATTTTGTTTATGATTTCTTTCATTACTTTTTTCCCCACACTTATACAGAAAGATTTTTTCATGTTAAAGAATTTCACAGAGAAGACCCCCAAAGCACACAAAGAAATGCTCCCATTTATCATAAACATAGTAATTGAAGAATTGTTAGAAATCATATTTTGTACACCCAAAGACTTACAGAAACATAATGAAAAAAACTCAAAACAGGAAGTATTTTATTTTCTGCAAAGAGCAGCATCCCATCCTATGAGGTCTTTTTTTTTTTTTTTTTTTGGGAAAAACCCTAAAGTTGTCCCCCTGGGTAGAGTGCCATGGCATTTCAGCTCACAGCAACCTCCAACTCCTGGGCTCAAGCGAGTCTCTTGCCTCCGCCTCCCAAGTAGCTGGGACCACAGGCGCCCGCCACAACGCCCGGCTATTTTTTGGTTGCAGCTGTCATTGTTGTTTGGCGGGTCCGGGCTGGGGATTCGAACCCGCCACCTTAGGTGTACATGGCTGGCGCCTTAGCCGGTTGAGCTATAGGCGCCGAGCCCCTATGAGGTCTTGATATGGTTATTCCGTTTTCTTTCAAACAAATGTGAGTGTTTCTTTAATTCTACCACATTGCTTTCCTGTTCCTCTTTGTGGTGTTTCTCTACTTCCGTCAAATATGACTTTTCCCAGATTTTTGGCTAGGAGTATGGTTTTGTGGGAATAATATTCTTAACCCAGTATGTAAAGACAATTTTCTGTGATATTTCCTGGCTCGTGCAGTCCTACATTTGAAAACCCACTGATGAATCTGCTACAGGAAACTGTCATGCCTGTCATCATCACTTCACCCCAAACTCATTTCCTCCTGGGCAAGACTTGAAATAGTTGAAGCAAAATAATTCCAGGAATACAACAAATTATGTGCTGACCTCAGAAGAAAGTGCTAAGTTCATGGTTTTCCCCGAGTTCATTTCTAAGTAATGCTAAGATACATCACTGGCCAAAAACCCCGCCATTTAATGGTTTAGTTAAGTGATTATTTTCAAAAATATTTCCAGATGTTCAAATTCACCTTTAATTTAAAAGGCCACATTTTAAAAGGCAGGTGACCTTAACTTGCAGCTACTTCATCAAGTTCTATTCTGAGTTTAATATGTTGGAAAGAAGATGCCTACTTGTTTTGCCTTGGTCATCTTAGTTCAGGAAGCCCCCAGGCAGCTGTCCACAGCCATGGGGAGGAAGGCCTATGGGCCCCAGGGAGGTTCTGTGACACTCAGCATCCAGGGCTAAGAAAAAGGAGGCCAAGCTGAAGGACCTTTATCGTAGCACAAAAACAGTATTTGATTTGTCCTGAATGCAAAGAAAGTTTCATCCTCTCTCTGGATGAGAGACTAATTATACCTACTGCTTCAAAGTTGCTTAAAAATATTTTAGCATTATATGTATGCTCCTAGGGAAAAAAAAAAGTATATTTATGAAAAAATAAAATCTTCCAAAATGACCTTTCTCTGCAGAAAGCTAGCTGGCATCAGATATGCAGTGGGCTAATTTTATTACTGTAAATAGTATTCTAATTTATTGGCATAAAGTGCACATTGCTTTTAGAGTTACATCCCAGTTAGAACATTTTCCCAGTTAGGAGTGCTGTTCACAGGCTCCACCTCCTGTGCTCAACGTGTGCCTGTGCCATTTCTTCAAACTCACCTGTGTCCTGGTGTGGCTTCCCAGGAACTTCTGTTCTGACACTTGTCTGAGGTAAGACTCTTTAGGAGGTTTGGCACAGTGATTAACAAGGTGGCCTTCAGGCTGGCTGAACATGAATTCCAGCCAGCTCTGTATCCTTGTGGCTGTGCAAACCAAGTCCCTCTCTTGGAAAACACTCCTGGCTGGAGCCCAGGGGCACAGATAGTAGTGTGCTTAACTTAGTGTTTGGTGCAGACTAAGTGCTCAGTATAGTATCTTATTAATATTATAATTATTGGCTCGGTGCCTGTGGCTCAAG
>NW_003852440.1:10813361-10824841 GCF_000181295.1 Otolemur garnettii | reverse complement strand
AAAAAAAAAAATTATAATTATTTCTATCATTGTTATCATCAAATATAGGCCATCTAAATTATCTGTTGTGCTATTCTATGGTAGCTCTCCCTCAATGATTATTATTTACAAAAAATACCAAAGCCAATAATTCTTTCTTCAAGCTGTCTCTTTCATTCAGTCACTTTTTGCAGTCATTTCTAGTCTTTTTTATTTTTTCATTTTTTAATTTATTATTTTTACATAGTTGCGATGATATTAACAGCACCACAATGTGCTGAATTTTTAATTAAATGGTAGCACATTATTAATACTCTAGGAGTTGCTTCTTTCATCAGAAACCAAAAGCTTTTATTTTATTTTTAATTCAGAATATTAGGGGAGTACCAATGTTTTGGTTGCATGAATTGCTTTTGTACAGTTTGAATCAAAGTTCTAAGTGTGATCATCACCTGGACTATACTCATCATATGTGAGTTTACAGCCCCTCTTCCACCTGCTTGCTTTCCAGTGAGTTTTTCCACCAAATGTCCTTTTGGGTGTTGATTGATTAGACTGAAAAATTAATATCCAATTTGAGTTACTTTTAAAGTAGCATTTCATATGATTGTAACACTTTGGAGAAAAATATGAAAAACAATAAAAGTAAAAATTAACTATGTCTCATAGTATAGAGATAACTATTATCACTATTTAGGCATATATTCTTCTGTTTTTTTACAAAGCATTATGTGAAATACCTTAAATGAGATGATATTATATAAATACTGCTTTGTGAAATACCTTTTTCAGCTTCATAATACAGCATAAATATTTCTTCGCAGCATAATTTTACAGAATCTTACAGTATTACTTTAAAAATTTATATTAATTGATACCATTTTATTGACTGTGTGGGGCATTTAACCCCTTATTTTGGCAGTAACCCTATGCATAAAAATATTATAGATATATCTGATTATTTCTTTAGAAAATTTCTAGAAGTCAAATTATTTGTTCAGTTTTGAAGGCCATTTAAAAACTTTGATTTGGGCAGCACCTGTGGCTCAGTGAGTAGGGTGCCAGCCCCATATACCAAGGGTCACAGGTTCGAACCTAGCCCCAGCCCCAGCCAAACTGCAACAAAAAATAGCCGGGCGTTGTGGCGGGCACCTGTAGTCCCAGCTACTCCCAAGAGCTGGAGGTTGCTGGAAGCTGTGATGCCACAGCACTCTACAGAGGGCAACAAAGTAAGACTCTGTCTCTAAACAGAAATTTAAAAAGTAAAATAAAAAAAATAAAAATTTTGGCTCGGCGCCTGTGGCTCAAGCAGCTAAGGCACCAGCCACATACACCTAAGGTGGCAGGTTTGAATCCAGCCCAGACCCGCCAAACAACAATGATGGCTACAACCAAAAAATAGCCAGGTGTTGTGGCGGGCGCCTGTGGTCCCAGCTACTTGGGAGGCTGAGGCAGGAGACTCGCTTGAGCCCAGGAGTTGGAGGTTGCTGTGAGCTGTGAGGCTATGGCGCTCTACCCAGGGAGACAGCTTGAATATCTGTCTCAAAAAATAATAATAATAATAAATAAAAATTTTGATTCAGAGTAGTAACTAATGCTATGAAAAAAAAACCAAATTATACTCTCATCAGTAGTAGATGAAAATATCTTTTTCCTCATACTTTTTTTCCATGATGAAGCTAATCAAATGTCCATCTATATTTACATATTACTTTCATCATATTTTTATTTCCAACATTCTTTTATACTTGGATGCTTAAGCTATTTCTTTTTATGAAAACTTCACGTTTATTCATTAAAAAATTATTGAATTTATTTTTTCTTATTTATGTGTTGTAGCTTTTACAAGTTTATTACCCCTTCATAGACTATACAGTTTCTCTCTTTTGTCATTTATCATTTAAACTTGGTTTTGCTTGTTTTTTCTATTTTGAACATTTATTTGTTAATTTTCAAATTAATAAACTGCATATGTTTCATTTTGGTAGCTATAAAAATATTATATGGGATAATTGCTAATGGTGCTGTGCACATGAGTAGAGCTGTCTCCTGCTGTTTAGTACATCTTATCTTTTAATTTCTTATTGTCCTATTGCCTTGAGAAAAACAATTTGCTGAGTTCTCTGGTGAGGTTCTTTGTGGATTCTGTAAGAGTCCTCACCTCATTTCCTTTTCTGACTCTGCCCCTTACTTGTCCCAGCAAGTGAAATCAAATTGGTGTTTACAGAAGGAATAATCCAAGACTACCAGTAATCACGGTTTCCTGGAAGACAAATGACAAAGGGATTCTTGGTGTGATACTTGCATTAAAAAGTAAATTGTTGGGCGGCGCCTGTGGCTCAGTAAGTAGGGCACAGGCCCCATATACCGAGGGTGGCGGTTCAAACCTGGCACCTACTGAACTGCAACCAAAAAATAGCCGGGCATTGTGGCAGGCGCCTGTAGTCCCAGCTACTCCAGGGTCTGAGGCAAGAGAATCGCCTAAGCCCAGGAGCCCAGGAGTTGGAGGTTGCTGTGAGCTCTGTGATGCCACAACACTCTACCGAGGGTGATAAAATGAGACCCTGTCTCTGCAAAAAAACCAAATAAACAAACAAACAAACAAACAAAAAAACAAGTAAGTTGTTGGTAATAAATAAATTAAAAGGGAAATTTTAAATTGTTGCAATTTCATTCTAGTTTTTCTGCAATTATTTTCTTCTGAATCATCTACTTCTTTTTCTTTCTCTCTACGAGATCATCCCCAGTGTACAAATGTGAGCTGGCATCTTCATTCTTGAAGGGAACAAACACCCCGAATAAAAGACTAAAGTGCCCTCTGGTTACACGTTAGCCTGTGCTCTGAGTGTGCACAGCCTTTGGAAGGAGGCTGCCTAGGCAGAGTTGCCCAGAGCTGCCCTTCTACTTCCTGTCCTCACACCTCCCCTATAGACGTCTCTGGTCATGCTCTGTCCCCATTCTCCATTGAAGCATCTCTAGTCCGGGTCACCAGTGTGCCCCATCTTGTTATGTCCAATGGTTACTTCCCTGCACTTTTAGCAGCCACAGGCAGAGAAGACCTGAGCCCCAGAGCTTCCCTCTCACAGCATCTGTGCTCTTGGTCTCCTACCCCACCCCACCACCACCACCACCAGGATTTCCTCATGTTAATCCCACTGTCCCTCTCAGACTCTTTTCTTGGATCATCTTTTGTATGTGGCTCAAAAATACGTGCAGACTCTAGAATTAATATTAGGCTCATTTTCTCCTCTATCTTACATAATCTGCCTTTAAGACTTTATCCTGCCCTGTGAATTAAAATTCCATGTAAAGGCTTTTTATGTCCTGTTCTTCCACTTGACAAAATGTTTTTGAAATTGCTCCTTGGGATTACATCATTGATTGTTTGACTTCAGGTGCATTGCTGGGTGGGATTACACTGTACTATACTACAACTCGGTTAGTTATTTGCCTGTTAGTGGACATTTGGGTTGTGTTCTATTTTTGGTTATTGGTTATACATATTTCAGTCTTTATGTGGATATAATTTTCCTTTTGGGGATGTAGAAGTGAATTGCTGGGGCTTTGGGGGTGTGTATCTTTATAACAAACTGCCAAACTATTTTCCATAGGGGCTGCTCCATTTTATATTCCCACTAGACGTGTATGAGTTCTACTTACTCCATGTTCTCCCTGTTATCTGTTATTGTCAGATTTTTTAAATTAGCCATTCTGGTGGGTAAGTAGTGGTTTTAATTTGCGTTGTCTAATGAAGAACAATGTGGAGCACCTTTTTAATATACTGTTTGCAAAATGTTCTTTCTCGTTTTTTTAGGTTATTTGTCTTCTTGTTACTGAGTTGTATGAATTCTTCTTGTATTCCAAATACACAGTTTATCAGATATGTGTTTGGGGAATATTTTTTCTAGTTTATATCAGACTGTGTCCCCTACCTAAGGTCATGACTTCCCTTCAACTAGCTCATTGCACATGATTCTGCTTCTTTCTGGATTGAGCACCATAGTCTCGCCTTTCGTTATGAGACTGCTTCCCAGGCCAGGCAGTGCTAATGCTCAGGAGCTCTTGTGCACACACTTTCATAAACCCTTCCTCTGAAAGTTAACCCTCCTTGAGCCATGTGTCTCCCTATGGCCCTCTCTTCTCCTATCTCTATTTCCCCCACCCGTTCCTTCTCTCTTTCTCTTTCTTTCTCCTTTCTCCTGGCTATCTTCCTCCACTGGAAATAAAGTTCATGAAAGAAGCGGTCAGTGTGTCTTAGAAGTGACCCCTGTACCTTTTTAAAAAGCCTTGCTAAATAAATATTGGTTGAATTAATAAATATATGAATAAAGAGCAAAATTTTGCCCAGGAAGAAAAGCATAGTTTGATTCTACACTAATATATGGTTTTAACAAATCTTGAGGATGATATGAGAATTTCTCATTCTACAGCCCATTCAGGACAGCTTCATCAGCAGGATATAGTCAGCATGAGCCTGGGGGCTGGTGTTCCCTTTAGCAGACTGTCCCCATAGCAGAATCTTCTGCAAAGTCTTTTAAGTGTCTGTAATACATAGCTTCTACTAGTCTATAAGACATGGCTTTCTAGGATTCCCCTGAATTTACCTGCTGAGTCTGTATCTCTGTGAGTGGCTTCTGGGAATCTCCCATTTTCCAAAATCTCTCCAGATGACGTTACTGCAACGGATCACTTTTCCATGCAACCTGCACCACTGTTTCCTGCCTCACATCTCAGGGCCGTAAATCATCGTCTCTCTGCAAGTTGGAGTTGAAGGTCAGCATGGGCACAAGGAGGCATAGTTCCAAAATGAAAGAAAAACACACCGAATGTTTACAAAAAAATTAATAATGTTTGGGTAAGTGTTCTCTCAGCCTTAGTCCTTGAAAAACACATATCAGTCTATCATGGCCTTGAAAGGCAGAATCCAGTCTTATATTTTGGCAAGAATTTAAGAACTTGATAACGCTTGCTAATAATCTAAACAATTCAGTCTTCCTGAAGCAAAATTAATTGTTTTTATATCATCTCAGCTAAGAAACATTATAAAAATTCTATTGTAGTGTAAAATATTCCTTTAAGTCTAAAGTAAAATCCTTATAGAAATGAGCCTGCTTTACAATCTGGCCACCATCAGGCACAAGTCCACACGGAGCTTCATCCTGAAGAAAGCTGAGTCCTGAGTGGTGCATGGGGCCTTCCCATCCATCTCTACATAAACCTGACATGCCTCTCAGGCTTGTCCTTTCTCTGCACACCGTGCTTTCTGTCCTAACCAGCTGGACTTCCCCAGGAGGCTTCTGATCCCTTCACATAATTTCAGTCTCTATTTCATCCTAAACCCTCCCTGCTATAAACTCCATTTTCTCAGAGCACAGTTTTTCTCAAAGTTAACAACGCCCCCCATCTCACCATCCTCTACAGACATTTTCCAAATTCCAATCTCAGTCCTTTGTTTTCAAATTTCCCACTTGTTCATCTGCAGTTCCAACATTTCTAGAACAGGGACTCTGGGACAGCCCTCTGATGGGAAGCACTGGAGATTGCCGCCAGGGGGCTGTTTTGAAGATAGCAGGTTGGCCTTATCTATTTTTTTGAGCTCCAGTCAGGGATAGCATGGGCATCAAGATTACAGAGTGTGGAGATTGGGAGGCTACATTCTGATAGACTTTCTGTTGGTGTGACTACTGCTTTTTTTAATGTTCCTAAATGTTCCCTTCATTCCATGACCTGTTCAATGTCTAGTCATTTTACAGAGCTGACCTCAAATCCCAACTTGTTATAAATTATTCTTGAAAGTCTCTAGTAACTTCCTCAATGCTCTTTGTCTAATCTCGCATTATTCATTATACTTGCAGATACATCTGGCCTCTCCAGCTAGACCCCAACCAGAGTGAGCACAAGGTATGCATCTTGCATCTCCAACTCTGTCTAGTACTTAACATGGTTCTGTTAAGGAAGCAAACATTTGGCTGATATTTTCAGTATATCTACTTAAATATGTAAAATTATAATGGAAACAAAAAAATTAAGCTTGTGAAAGTAAGTAATGATCAACCCCAAAGTATCTTGAAGATGTTTTGTGTCAGGAGACCTAGGATCTATTCTGCTACTGGGACCTCTGCTGCGTAACATTCTTGCCCAGTTTTCCAATACAGCAGAACCTCTGTGAGTTGATCACCCAAAGGACTATAACAAATTGGTCAACATACAGAAGTGGTCAACATAGGGAACTAAGTCTACCATACCAATACACACATGTGGTGCATGCAGTCTGTGAACATTAGATCAACTCAAGGAAGTGGTCAGTGTAGGGAGGTGGTTAACTATGGAGGTTATATGGTATTTACAAACCATATATTTGATAAGGGGTTAATTTCCCAAATATATAAGGAGCTCTTACAATTCAATATCAAAAAAAAAAAAAGATGCTATTTATTTATTTATTTGAGGCAGAGTCTCACTTTGCTGCCCTCAGTAGAGTGCTGTGGCACCACAGCTCACAGCAACTTCAAATTCTTGGGCTCAAGTGATTCTCTTGCCTCAGCTTCCTGAGTAGCTGGGACTACAGGCGCCCACCACAAAACCTGGCTACTTTTAGAGACAAGTTCTCACGCTTGCTCAGGCTGGTCTCAAACCCCGTGAACTCAGGCAATCCACCTGCCTCAGCCTCCCAGAACGCTGGGATTATAGGTGTGAGTCACTGTGCCTGGCCTAATGATGCAGGTTAAAAGTGGGCTAAGGACCTACATAAACAATTCTTCAAAGAAGATATGCCACAGGCTGATAGGTACATGAAAAATGCTGAACATCACTAACTATCAGGGAAATGCAAATCAAAACCATAGTGAGGTGTCTTCTCCCTCCCTCCTTTGAGGATGGCTGTTATCAAAACAGCAAAGACGGCAGGTGTCGATGATGGGATTAAACTGAAACATATGCACGATGTTGGTGGAATCAAAATGATATAGCCACCATGGAAAACCAGAGGTTCCTCAAAAAAATAAAAATAGAAATGCTATGCTGCAGGGAGGGTTCAGGATGAGGCAGAGACTGAAGTCGTATGAAGGGGTCATAAGCCTCCTGCAGCAATCCAGGAGGTTTCTTAGCCAAGATAAAGTAAAAATATGATCCAGCAATTCAGTTCAACTTCTAGGGATTTATACAAAAGAATTCAAATCAGGATCTTGATGAGATATTAGCACTCCCATGTTTGCTTTACCATATCAACCATAGCCAAGGTGTGGAAATGGCCTGAGTATACGTGGAGCCCTGGTACAGCAGACAGTGTGGGCACAGGGAACAGGCCAACATGTGATGATTCACAGCCCAGGCAGGATGGAGCAGATAGCCTGGGCCTTAGTCACCCTCCTCAGAATGAGTAAAGTTTATGAATTGCTTACTTCTGAAATTTCTAATTTTAACTTTTTGGACTGACTGAACACACATAACTGAAACGAAAGAAAGGAAATGGCAGACAAAAGAAAACTACTGAGCTGTAAAACGTGTTGTACATGATAAATACATACAATTCACTCTCTCAATTAAGCAAAGTAATAAAAGGTAAAAATAAATAAAATCTTTACTGACATTAAAGAAAAAATTATGGTATATACACATACATGGACTATTATTCAACCTTAAAAAGGAAGGAAATTCTAACAATTTTAACACCTTGCTGCACCGTGGACGAACCAAGAAGACATTAGGCTCAGTGGACTGTGCTGTCCACTCACAGAGATGGTAAGTAGGGCAGTGGTGGGTGGGCCTGGAAGGAGGGGACGGGGCATTGCTGTGTGCCAGGTGGTAGAGGCTGCAGATGTAAATCAATCAATGGAATTAAATATAATTGCAATAAAGCAACAAATTTAAACATCATAAAACAGATTAAATCACCATTGGTTCAGAAATACAGTTTCCCTATCTCTGTCTCTCTCCATGTATATAGAGAGAGAGGTGGAAAGAAATACAAAATATTATCACAAATTATCTTTAGGAGTTGGGATGAAAGAAATTACTTGTCATTACACATGTGCATACTTTTGTATTGGGTGAGTTTGAAGCAATGATAATACCTCACTTTTATCATCAGAAAAGCTGTCGTGCTATTGCAAAGTAGGAAAAGCTCCCCACTTCTAGTGCAGACATTTTCCAGTAGGGATGCAGACAGATAGATCCTTTCAGGGATGCTGAAAGGATCAGGACATGGCCAGGGGCCTCAGAGGGTTCAGCCAGCATCCTGCAGCCCTGTCTGGGCCCCTGAAGGAGGACACCCAGGGCTGCCAGTGCAGGTTTATAAACAGGGGAACCCAAGCTGCAGCGATGACGCTGACTCTCCCACAGTGAAGGCATGAGTCAGGAGCAGGCTGGATTCAGGTCAGCAGCTCTTGTCCAGAGCAGTGTCCATGGCCCCAACAGCTGCTGTAGAGAGCCCCAGGGGGCCTCTTTCTTGCCCAGTGGGAAATGCAAGGCACGTGGTGTGATTGCATAACCAGGGACTGGGACAACTCTTCCAGGCCCTAGGACAGCCCAGCATAACTGATGTGCTGCTTTTTTCTGAGCCTGAGTGAGAGAGGGAGGCATTTCTTTTTGAAAACAACACAAATCTTGCTTGACTCTAGCACAATAAATACAGCAGCAGCAGTGCAGATTGGTGGTCAAGAGCTGGACTATCACGGTTACAACTGGCATTAATCCTTCCTTCCAAGCAGAGCACTGTTTTAAGCTGTTGGCAGCTTCATGGCAAGAACGAGGTTATTGGTCACAAGAGCAGCTTAACGGTTGTCACTGGAAGCTCCCGGCACAGTCGTGCTGGCTGACCCTGGAAGCCTCTTTTCTTCACTGGTGGGCACTTTATTACTCCTCAACTCCTGGGTTGAGCCTGTATAGATTTCTGGACACACTGGCTTAGAATAGTTGAAATCAACCAGGTATTTCTCAACAATCTGTTCAAAATTCAGGCAAAGATACCTTCCCCATGACTTCCACAGTCCCTGACCTATGACAGGTGGTTCTCTGGCTTCATGAAGCAGCTGCCTTGGGAAGCTGAAAAACTACAGAGCCTGGTTGTAGCGCCTCCCTAGACATTCGAACCCTGGGTGGACGGTGACCAGGGCTTTGGGGGTTTTCAGAGCTCTTTAGGATTTTAATGAGTGGTGAAGACTGAGAGCCTTGGTTTGACTATGACCTATCTGTGCCACCAGTGTGGCCCTTTGGAGTTCAGGCCACCCAGTACTGCTGAGCTCCCCACTCTCTCTCAGGGAACCTGGAAACTGGGGACAAACTTCTGGGCTTTTTTTTTTTAATTAAATCGTAGCTGTGTACATTAATGCAATTATGGGGTACAATGTGCTGGTTTTATGCACAATTTAAAATACTTTCATCAAACTGGTTAACATAGCCTTCACCACATTTTCTTATTGTGTTAACATATTTATATTCTACCCTTAGTAGATTTAACATGTACCCTTGTAAAATGCACCATAGGTGTGGTCCCACCAATTACCCTCCCTCCACCTATCCTCCCCCCTCCCATCACCTCCCTCTCCTCTTTCCCCTTTATCTTGGGCTATAGCTGTGTTACAGCTTTCATATGGAAATATGGGTGTATAAATTAGTTTCATAGTAGGGCTGAGTACATTGGATACTTTTTCTTCCATTCTTGAGATACTTTGCTAGGAAGAATATGTTCCAGCTCCATCCATGTAAACATGAAAGAGGTAAAGTCTCCATCTTTTTTAAGGCTGCATAATATTCCATGGTGTACCTATACCACAATTTATTAATCCATTTGTGGGTCGATGAGCGCTTGGGCTTCTTCCATGACTGAACAATTATGAATTGGGCTGCAATAAACATTCTGGTACAAATATCTTTGTTATAAAGTGATTTTTGGTCCTCTGGATACAGGAATTGAAGGATCGCATGGCAGGTCTATTTTTAGATCCCTAGGTGATCTCCAAACATCTTTCCAAAAGGAACATATTAGTTTGCCTTCCCACCAGCAGTGCAGAAGTGTTCCTTTTTCTCCACATCCACGCCAACATCTATGGTTTGGGGACTTTGTGATGTGGGCTACTCTTACTGGTGTTAGATGATATTTCAAAGTAGTTTTGATTTGCATTTCTCTGATGATTAAGGATGGTGAGCATTTTTTCATGTTTGTAGGCCATGCGCCTGTCTTCTTCAGAGAGGTTTCTCTTCAAATCCCTTGCCCACCCTGAGATGGAATCACTTATTCTTCTCTTGCTAATACGTTTGAGTTCTCTGTGGATTCTGGTTATTAAACCTTTGTCAGAGACATAACCTGCAAATATCTTCTCTCATTCTAAGGACTGTCTGCTTGCTTTACTTACTGTGTTCTTGGCTGTGCAGAAGCTTTTTAGTTTGATCAGGTCCTAGTAATAGTAGTGTATTTTTGATGCTGCTTCAATTGCCTGGGGGGTCCTCCTCATAAAATATTTGCCCAGGCTGATTTCTTCAACAGATTTCCCTGCACTTTCTTCTACTATTTTTATAGTTTCATGTCTTAAGTTTAAATCTTTAATCCAGTGAGAGTCTACTTTAGTTAATGGTGAGAGGTATGGGTCCAGTTTCAGTCTTCTACAGATCACCAGCCAGTTCACCCAGCACCATTTGTTAAATAGGGAGTCTTTCCCCACTGAATATTTTTAATTGGCTTATCAAAGATCAAATGATGGTAAGTAGCTGGGTTCATCTCTTGGTTCTCTATTCTGTTCCATACATCTACCTCTCTGTTTTTGTGCCAGTACCATGCAATTTTGATCACTAGTGATTTATAGTATAGTCTGCGGTCTGGTAGCTTGATTCCTCCTGATTTGTTTTTATTTCTGAGTAATGTCTTAGGTATTTCAGGTTTTTTTCTGATTTCATATAAAATGAAGTATTTTTTTCAAGGTCTTTAATTTATGGCAGTGGTGCTTTAATAGGAATTGTATTAAAATTGTATATTGCTTTGGGTAGTATCGACATGTTAACAATGTTGATTCTTCCCAGCCATGAGCATGGCATGTTTTTTCATTTGTTAACATCTTTAGCTCTTTCTTTTCTTAGAATTTCATAGTTCTCTTTATAGAGATCTTTCACGTCCTTTGTGAGGTAAACTCCCAAATATTTCATCTTCTTTGGCACTACTGTGAATGGAATAGAGTCCTTGACTATTTTTTCAGCTTGACTATTGATTTATGAGTGTTGATTTTGTAACCTGAGACGTATGCTGTATTCCTTGATCACTTCTAAGAGTTTTGTAGTTGAGTCTCTGGGGTTTTATAGATATACAATCATATCATCTGCAAAGAGTGAAAGTCTGATCTCCTCTGACCCTATATGGATACACTTGATCGCCTTTTCATTCTTGATTGGGATGGCTGAGACTTCCATTACAATGTTATAAAGCAGTGGAGACAATGGGCACCTTTGCCTGGTTCCTGAGTGGAAATGATTTCAATTTAACTCCATTCAATATGATATTGGCTGTGGGTTTG
>NW_003852440.1:10803130-10804391 GCF_000181295.1 Otolemur garnettii | reverse complement strand
GCTTGCCGAACTTCTTTCTGGGCTCAGCTCCCCGTCTTTGACTTCATAGATTCTGATTCCAACCAGTTTTTCTTCCTTTGTTCAGGAGCCTCTGACCAGGGTTGCTACCAGTCGGCCATCTTCCCAGAATCCCGAAAAACCAATTTCTTGATTTATTGATTTGTTGTATAATCCTTTTGTTTTCAATTTCATTTAGTTCTGCTCTAATTTTGGTTATTTCTTTTCTTCTGCTGGGTTTGGAGTTGGGAATGTTTCCAGTTGTTTGAGATGTTCCATTAAGTTGTCAGCCTCCTCTCTTTCCATTCTCTTGAGGAAGGCTTACAGTGCTATAAATTTCCCTCTTAGGACTGCCTTTGCTGTATCCCAGAGGTTCTGATAATTCATGTCTTCATTATCGTTTTGTTCCAAAATTTTCTTTTTGGAACAAAGTTTTTTAATTGTTTAAAAAGAGAAAGTTAATTTAAAAAAAGAAAGTTAATTTCTTTCTTAATCTCACCTATGACACAGCTATCATTCAGCATAAGGTTATTTAGTTTCCATGCTTTTGTATAAGTATGCAGATTCCTATTTTTACTAAGTTCAACTTTTATTCCATGATGGTCCGAAAAAATGCAAGGAATAATTTCTATTCCTTTAATTTGCTGAGGTTAGACTTGTGACCTAAGATGTGATAAATTTTGAAGGATGTTCCATGGGCTGATGAGAAGAATGTGTATTCAGTTTTGTTAGGGTGAAATGTTCTGTAAATGTCTGTTTAATGCAATTGTTGAATGGTTAAGTTTAAGTCTAAAATTTATTTGCTTAGTTTCTCAATTTATTTTTTATTATTAAGTCATTTGTACATAGATCATGAATACATTCATGCCATTATGGGATTCAATATGTTGATTATTTATACAAATTGGAATGGTCACATCGTACTAACCAATATAGCCTTCACCTCATTTACCAAATTACAGCATTAAGACATTCGTGTTCTACACATGATACATCCAACTTGTACTTGCAATATGGCCATCGGTGTGGTCTCCCTATTAACCCTCCCTCTATCAACCCACCCCAATCCCTTTCCCTCTCCCTCCCCTTCCCTCCTTCATCCTAGGCTATAGTTGTGATTGATCTTTATATGAAAGTGTGAGTGGTTTCATAGTAGTACTGAGTACATTGAATACTTTTTTTCTATTCCTGAGATACTTTACTAAAAAAAATATTTTCCACCTCCATCCATGTAAACATAAAAGAGGTAAAGTCTCCATTTTTT
>NW_003852440.1:10791878-10802369 GCF_000181295.1 Otolemur garnettii | reverse complement strand
CTTCAATTGCCTGCCTGGGGTGTCCTTCTCATAAAGTATTCTCCCAGGCCAATTTTTTCAAGCATTTCCCCTACACTCTCTCTAAGAATTTTAATGTTTCATGTCTTAAGTCTAAGTCCTTTAACCAGTGTGAGTCAATTTTTGTTAGAGGAGAAAGGTGTGGGTCCAGTTTCAGTGTTCTACAGGTCGACAGCCAATTCACCCAGCACCATTTGTTGAATAGAGAATCTTTCCCCCAATTTATATTTTTAATAGGCTTATTAAAGATCAAATGATGATAAGTGTCTGTGTTCACTTCTTGGTCTTCAATTCTGTTCCATACATCTACTTCTCTATTTTTGTACCAGTACCATGCTGTTTTGATTGCTATCATTTTATAGTATATTCTAAAGTCTAGAAGTGTGATTCCTACTGATTTGTTTTTATTTTTGAGTAATATCTTGGCTATTCAAAGTTTTTTCTGAGTCCACATAAAATGAAGTACTAATTTTTCCAGGTCTTTAAATTAGGACAGAGGTGCTTTAATAGAGATCACATTAAATCTGTAGATTGCTTTAGGTAGTATAGACATTTTAGCAATGTTGATTCTTCCCAGCCATGAGCATGGTATATTTTTCCATTTGTTAACATCTTCAGCTATTTCTTTTCTCAGGGTTTCAGAGTTCTCTTTATAGAGATCTTTCACATCCTTATTTAAATACACTCCCAGATAGTTCATCTCTTTTGGCACTATTGTAAAGGGAATAGAGTCCTTGGTTGTTTTTTCACCCCTTGACTATTGTTGGTATATATAAAGGCTACCAATTTATGAGTATTAATTTTGTATCCTGAGATGTTGCTGTATTCCTTGATCGCTTTTAGGGGTTTTGTATTTGAATCCCTGGGGTTTTCCAGATATAAAATCATATCATCTGTGAAGTGTGACAGTTTGATCTCCTCTGGTCTTATTTAGATCCCCTTAATTGCCTTCTCTTGCCTGATTGTGATGGCTAAAACTTCCATTACAATGTTAAAAAGTAGCAGAGACAATGGACATCCTTGCCTGGTTCCTGATCTGAGTGGAAATGATTTCAATTTAACTCCATTCAATACAATATTGGCTGTGGATTTGCTTTAGATGGCCTCTATCAGTTTAAGAAATGTCCCTTCTATACCTATTTTCTTAAGCATTCTGATCCAGAAAGGATGCTGTATATTATCAAAAGCTTTTTCTGCATCAATTGAGAGAATCATATGGTCTTTGTTTTTTAATTTGTTTATGTGATGTATTATATTTATGGATTTATGTATATTGAACCATCTTTGGGAGCCTGGGAGGAAACCCACCTGGTCATGATGTAGAATTTATTTGATGTATTGTTGGATTCCGTTTGCTAGGATCTTACTGAATATTTTTTGCATCAATATTCATTAGAGATATTGGTCTATAATTTTCTTTTCTTGTTGGGTTTTTTTTTGGTAATCAGGGTAATATTTGCTTCATAGAATGTGTTGGGATGTTTTTCTTCTTTTTCTATGCTTTGTAAAAGGTTAAGTAATATAGATACTAGTTCCTCTTTAAAAGTTTGGTAGAATTCTGATGTGAAGCCATCTGATCCTGGGCTTTTCTTTTGGGGGAGATTTCTTATAATTAATGCTATGTCAAAACTTTTTATATGCTTGTTCAACATTTCCACTTCTTTCTGGCTAAGTCTAGGAAGGTGGCGTGTTTCCAAGCATTGAGCTAATTCCTTCAGATTTTCATACTTCTGAGACTAGAATTTTATGTAATTCATTAAGGATTTGTTGAATTTCTGAGGAGTCTGTTGTTATTTTATCTTAACCATTTCTGACTAACGAAATTAGAGATTTTTCTTTTTTTTTTCCTTGTTAGGTTAGCCGAAGGTTTATCTATTTTATTGACCTTTTCAAAAAGCCAACTTTTTGATTTATTGATCTGTTGTATGATTCTTAGGTTTTCAATTTCACTTAGTTCTGCTCTAATTTTGGTTATTTCTTTTCTTCTGCTGGGATTAGGGTTGGAATGTTCTTCCTTTTCCAGTTGCTTGAGATGTCCCAGTAAGTTGTTGACTACCTCTCTTTCCATTCTCTTGAGGAAGGTTTGCAACACTATAAATTTCCCTCTTCAGACTGCCTTTGCTGTATCCCAGAGGTTCTGGTAATTCGTGTCTTCATTATCATTTTGTTCCAAAAATTTGGTAATTTTCTTCTTAATCTCATCTATGACCCAGCTATCATTCAGCATGAGGTTATTTAGTTTCCATGTTTTTGTATGATTATGCAGATTCCTATTGTTATTGAGTTCAACTTTTAATCCATGACGATCCAAGAAAATACAAGGAATGATTTCTATTTTTTTAAATTTGCTGAGGTTAGACTTATGACCTAAGATATGATCAATTTTGGAGTATGTTCCATGGGCTGATGAGAAGAATGTGTATTCAGTTTTATTAGGGTGAAATGTTCTGTAGAAGTCTGTTTAATGCAATTGTTGAATGGTTAAGTTTAAGTTAAAATTTCCTTGCTTAGCTTTTTATTGGAAGATCTACCCAACACTGCCAAAGGGGTGTTAAAACCTCCAACTATTATGGTGCTGTAGGAAATCACATTGCTCATGTCTGTTAGAGTCTCTCTTATAAATTGAAGTGCATTCTGGTTGGGTGCATAAATGTTAATAATTCAAGTCTCATCGTGTTGAGTATTGCCCTTAACAAATATGAAGTGACCATCCTTATCTTTCCTTACTTTTGTTGGTTTAAAACCTATTGTATCTGTGAAAAAAAATTGCAGCACCTGTTTTTTTCTGATTTCCATTTGCCTGAATTATAGATGACCATCTCTTTACCCTGAGTCTATGTTTATCTTTTAAGGTAAGGTGAGATTCTTGAATGTCTGGCCTGAGTTTTTGTATCCAGTCAGCCAACCTGTGCCTCTTTAGAGGACAATTTTAAGCCATTCACATTAATTGAGAATATTGAGAATCCTCGTAGTATTTTGGGTATAGAGTTTTTCAAATGTCCAGTGGACATTTTTAATCCTTTTGCACTGTAGAGGTTAGAATTTGATCAAAAGTTTCTGTATGAATTTACTTTGGTGGTAGAGGATTGTGCTGGTCGTTATGGTCTAAGAATTTCCTGGAGCTCTGGTTTACTTATGGCCAATTTCTTCAACATGTGAATGTCATTAATGTGTTTAATTTCTCCATCATTAAATGAAACTCAGTTTAGCTGGATACAGGATCCTGGGTTGAAAGTTATTTTGTTTTAGGAGGTTAAAGGTCAATGACCACTCTCTTCTAACTTGAAAAGTTTCACCAGAGAGATCTGCAGTCATTGTAATATTCTTCCCCTTGTAGGTTATGGTTGTCTTATATCTGGCTGCTTGCAGAATTTTCTGCTAGCAGAAAATTTTTGATGAAGTTTTTGTAATTGTCTGGGAGATGACTTATTTGGGTTGAGTCATGCTCTGGCTCCTGCAACTGTCTGCTATCTGAATGTCAGAATCTCCTGCCATGTTTGAGAAATTCTCCACAATTATCTCTTTGTGTAGAGCATCTGGGCCTTTTGAAGCAACCTCGTCACCTGCAGGAATTCCTGTAAGGTGAAATTAGTTTTCTTCAAATTATCTCTGAGCTCTCTGAGAGAATAATCCATTTTTACACTCCATTTCTCTTCCTCTTTGAGAATTTGGGAGCATTCAAAAGCTTTGTCTTCAATTTCAGAAATCCTTTCTTCTGCCTATTCCATTCTGTTACTGAGGGATTCTACTGTGTTTCTCAGATCTTTGAAGTCTTAAAGTTCTTACCTCAATGTGTCAAAATCTTTGGTATTTGAATTTTGTCTTTGAATTCATCTAATTCTTGAGACAGCTTTTGAAATGCTCCTTGAATTTCTAATTCCAACTTTACCTCCATTCTGTTAATCTTATTTGGAATCCAAATTCTAAATTGGATTTCTGACATCACAGCCATTTGTTTGTGAATGGGATCCTCTGGTGTGTCTTCCTTTTTGTTCCTTGGGGGAGTTGATCTACTCTGATTAATCATGTTGCCAGAGTTTTTCTGCTGATTCCACCCCATGATTATTTTTCACCATTTGGCTAGATGAGAAGATAAGGTGAAAATGGATTGGGAGCTCCTAGAGTAGTGATTAAGAAGCCCTTTGCCCAAGAGCTGGGACTGGTGACTGCAAGTTTTCCTGTACAGCTTTGCAAAGGCCCAGTACAGTACTATGGCCTGAGACACTGGGGTATGGTGGGGCTAAGTGGCTGTCTTGTTTTTAGCTTGTGTCTTTCCAACTCTAGTGAATCAGTAACTCTGGGTGGAAGTCTCAGTTGCATAATGTTTGTTGAGTAATACAAACAACCTAGGAAAACAACCTTGCCCCCCACAGGCAACAACTGAAAAAGAAAAAATCAAACTTTCCTACAACAGCAACCAGCGTACCACCTTGGATTGTCCTCAGGTGACTGGCCCAGCAAGAGTTCCAAATTAATTGTCCCAGTCAGCACCCAGTCTCAAGTGGGAGAGTTCAAAAGGTCTCTAGAAACTAAACAGCAGGAGTTTGCTGGCAGCTTGAGTATGACTTGTGCTGGTGCTCCATAGAGTTAGAAGGGCCTACCCAGCAAATGAATTAGTCCAGGAAGGTTGATGTCTCCTTCCCTACCTTACATCTCTGTCACACCCAGTCACTAGTAAACCCACAGGGCTGTGACCCAGTTCCCTCCAGTGAGCAGATACACCAGGGGTTTGTGCCAGCCTGAGTCACTGGGAGATCTATGTCTCCTTGGCCAGGCCACTGCACTCTGCTACCAGCCAGCAGGAGGAGCTGAAGCCTGACTATCTCAGGTGCTTAATGGAGACTGAGGAGTTTCACTCAGTTCCAGCCCCACCTGCGATTGCTGTTGCTGCCACTTATATTTTTGCAGAATTTGCATTTCTGTCCTGGCTATATTCCCCGGCAGGCCAGGTACTGTTTGAGTTCACAGAAACTGCAACTCAGCCCCACCCCTGTGCCTCTGCCTCTGTACCAGTTCTCATGGAGCTGGTGTCTCTGTCTGTCCTGCACTTTGTGTTGGGGCGGTCACAGTTAGAGCTCCCAAATGGCTCTCAGTTCCTGCCCTTCCCTGGGCTACTGCTGATGCCATGCCTGCTTTTGTCCCAGCTGTGCTTTCCTGGGGGCTGGTTGCATCTTGGGCTCACAAAAGCAGCAATTCTGACTTATACCCTGGGACTATGCAGCCTCTGTGTACATGGATTCTATTCTCCATCCCCGCCCAGGCAGGTATCACCTCACGCATACCCTTTGTTCACAGGGCCTGCATTTCCATCCTGGATATGTTCCACTCAAGGCCGCCACCAGAGCCCAGGCGCGGCTCCCTCTGCTTGCTAAGAGAGGCAGGAAGTGTTTCTCCAAAACAGCACCAGGGGTGTGAGACCTATTGTTCCTGCCACTGCCACTGCTGTGCTGTGCCACAGGGCACGGTCTCTCCCTTGCCCATATGACTCCCTCACCCCACAGTCCCCACTTTATACTCATGCTGCTGATTCAGCACAGAGTTGTAATAGCCCACACCCTGTCCACACCTCTCAGGAAAATGCCCAAGAATCTGGACTCCATGGAGGACAGGATTCCAGACCGCAGGGTGAGAGTGGAAGGGAGTGCTGAGAGTTCACAATTGCAGGTAGAGCATATGTTCAGTCTTATGCCTGACAGAAGAGTGCTAGTGGGTCCACTGTGGGTAAGGAGGTCCAGTTTTTAGAGGGTCTCTCTCATGGGATAAAATAGGAGGAGATCTGAACTCTGCTTGCTTATTTGTAGAAAGTATACTGTGAGCCATTCTCATGGGGGAGGGGACACCCGTCAGCTTAGCAATGGGTTTTGTACCTATTGTTTGTATCCTTGGGGTCTCAGTTCATCTCAGCAGGGATGCTGTGAGCTCTTTAATCTTCTCTCTTGGCTCAGCTCCAAACCATCAGTTTACTTGCTAAACTTCTGTCCTTTTACTCTCCTTCTGGACAGGAGCCTCTGTGTAAAGCTCATTCTAATAGGCCATCTTGCCTCCTCGCCAAACCTCTAGACATTGTGGGCCGACTGTTGACCCTGGAATTCTGAGGGGCCACATCCAGGCTCTGGGCAGTGTGGGAAGGAGAGGAGCCTACCGACCCCTGCTGTGGAGCCAGTATCCTTGCTGGGCTGCCCCTTCTGGGAAAGGTGGCAGCCCCTACAGCAGGCCCTCTGCCTCCTCCTGCCTTGCTGGACCTGGTCTAGTCCCCTCATGACAGAACCTAACAGGTGCCAACCAGAAAATGAGAAATGCAGTTGGCAGTTACATTGCCAAAAACAGTCAGGACAGTAGTGCTCACAGTGGTTTGGAGGTTTGGAGCTACAAGACAATAGCTTGACAGCAGGCAATCTGGTCCCTGACTTACTTTAAATAAGGCCTGTTGTCATTTCAGGGCCTGGACACAGCTATGCATTTCCCACCCCATCCCCAACGTGGGGGTGCAATCAGAGCTCTCGCCAGCCCTCATTGGCCCCATGCCCCTGCCTAATGCCATCCTGTCCTCAGCTCATGAAGTCTCTCCCAGGGCCTCTGCCCTGCCTCTCTGCAGTCCCTCAATTCTGCTCTCTACCAGCACCTCCCCACCACCTTCTGTATATCCCACCCAGTTCTCACATGCCCACCTCTCTAAGTAAAATCCTCAGCACTGTGACACCACACTCACAGGTCTACTGGTGCTGGTGCTACTGGTGCTGGTGCTACTGTGGCTGCCTCCTGCCAGCCACACATACAGTGGCCTGAGCTGCCCATCTCTCTGCTGCCTCTGCACACCCCAGATGCAGAGGAGGCTGGGAAAGTGTGTGTTCTGTAAGAATTGTAGAGTGTACTACCAGACTCTTGCTCTGAAATACAGAGTGCCAGAAATTGTACACACATTTACAGAGATGCTGTGTGCCACTGTTCAGAGTTGATTGAAGGCAACAGTACTGACCAGGTCACACCATTTTAGCTCCAATTCATGTACTTTTGCACAATGACCAATTTTATTCCCAACAAGGTAGCTTATACATACTTTTCTTTGCACTCATGTATATGTCATTTTTAAAATCACTGAGTTTCTAGTTAGCCATAACATGATGGCCATGAACCTGAGGAAATCTACCTCCTTTGTTCACTAGTGACAACTGCATGCTTGCACTAGGCAACTGAAGCTGACAGCCAAGGAGTGCTCTTTTCCCTGGCTAAGATATGGCAGGTGGTTAGGGACTGTGGCACCTCTCTGGTCTCCACCCAGTGTTTGTGTTAACCTTCATGGCTCCCATAAGCAAGCTGTGCAGATGTGCTGCCACCTCTGGCTTCCTCTGCTGCAGGACAGACTCTACAACAAGGACCTGGGATGTCTTTATATAGCTGGTGCCCAGTTCATGCATGTCCTTGACTCCTCTGCCTTTAGTTTGGGCACTAGTCCCTTTAAGAGGAACACTCTGACTGGTGACCACAGTCCCACCTGCCTGGCTTTGCCAGCTCCTTGCAGGTGACTGCACAATTTCTCACACCTTGTGTCTGCCATGCCTGTGCAGCTGACCCAGCTTTCCACTCTTGGTCTTACTTCCAGGTGCCGAAATCTGGATCATTCCTCTGGCACAATGAAAACAATTTTTTTCATAATGTTCTCTTTCTAGATAAATGGGAAATGAAGAGGTTGTTCATAAAAGAACCATCAACAACCAACAAGCACAGGTAATACATTTTAAACCTTGCTGATAATCAAGGAGATACTTATTGAAACTACAGGGAGAAACAAGTCTTCACTAATCAAATTAGGAAATAGTTTTAGATAAAGTATGATAAGAGCAATTTCACACACTGATGGTGGGGTAGAAAGTAAAAGAAAATTTCTGTAAAGCAATTTGGCAACATGTAAGAAGGACCTTAAAGTATTTTCACTCTCATTTCCAGTAACCCCTCTTCTGAGAAAATATTATGAGACAATAATCAGAAATGTAAACAAAGATGTAACTATTATTATTTACTGGGAAAAAAACTAGAAGCAATCTAAATACCCTATTAGAGAATAATTGAATAAAACATCAAATACTGCTTGATGGAATATTATGATGCCATGAAAATGCTACCTGTGAATAGTTTTTGACTCTGGAAACACTGTGATATAAAAGTGAAGGGAGATATAATATGCTATATACTAAATGATGTCAACTGTGCAAAAAATGTACAGAAAAGAATGAGGAAAAATAACCAAATAATGAGTCATTCTAAGTGATTATATCATGTGTTATTTTCTTTTACCTTCACCTTTAATTTTTTTTTATTTTTTTTCCTTTTATTAAGTCATAAACACATAGATCATGAATACATTTATGCATATGTAGGGTACAATGTGTTGATTTTTTTATACAATTTGGAGTGCTTACATCAAACTAATTAATATAGCTTTCACATCATTTATTTGATTATTATGTTAAGATATTTATGTTCTATTTTTGATAGATTTGACTTGTACTCTTGCAATATGCTCCATAAATGTGGTCCCACCATTTGCCCTCCCTCAATCAAATCTCCTCCACCCCTCCCTACCCACTCCATTTCTCTCCTTCATCCTGTGCTATAGTTGTGATCTATCTTACATAAGAAAGTGTGAGTTGTATGTAAAATGCATTTGGGGAGTAACAGCTTCCTTGCAACTGGGTACAGTGATTCTGGGGAGAGAAGACTCCAGGCCTCTCTGGCTGGTGGGATCTGCCCAGAAACATCCCTCTGGGAACACAGGGAGTCAGCAAGAGACTTCTGGACCCCATGAGAAGGACAAAAGCAGTGGAGAACTGGCAGGTGTTTGCATATGTTTGTTCAGTCTAATCCCATCAGCAGCTTTAAGTATAGCAGCAGTGATATTGCAAACAGGAAAGGCCTTACCTGTGAGCTGTTTTGGTTTCTTTTGGACGTGGGCACTCAGTGTAACTACCTTGGAAGAACCCGGGCAAGAGTGAGGAGGACCTAAGCATTGTCTAGGGCTCCAGACTGAGCCGCTGAGCCAGACGGAGCTAATATGGTTTGACTCTGAGCTGTGTGGAGACATTATGGGAGAAATGCCCCGCCATGCTCCACCCTCAGGGTTGCAGAGCAAGGATCTGGTGGGAGTGAGTAATCTAGTGACTGAGCAGCCTAAAGGCATGGACTGAGATGCCTTACAGACTTGGCCCTCAGGGGAAAAGAGTGAAACTGGTTTTGGCATACTAGTTAAGTGGATAGCCACTTCAGGAGTGATCCGAATGACAAGTGCTTTCCTGGAAAAACTTCTGCTTCACCAAGATTATAAGTTTAAAGTGCCTGTTAAGTGGGCTGTGGAGAGATTTAGGCTCTCCACACTGGGGGTTAGAGAAATCAGCAGAGGCCTCCAGTCTCCATCTCGTGCAGCCCTTATCAGAATTGTGATTAACATCTCATACCCCAGAAGATCACTTGTTGCCCAGGCAATATTCAGCAAGATATTTATACTGCTTTGTTTTTGTTTGTTTGTTTTTCTTGTTTTAGTTTTTGTTTTTTAATTTCAACATTTTCCCTATAGAGTTTTCTTTTGTGTTCATTTTTCTACTTTAAATATAATTTTCCATTGTTGCCTTTTTTAACAATTAGAACTTCATTTTGACTAGTGTGTCTACTCCTATTATTTGTATTTTTCCCCAATTTTATCCCATAAAGTTTTCTGTTTGTTGTTTTGGTTTGATTTGTAGCATTTTTGTAGCATCATCTCTACTTGGTGGAGGTGGGGTACTGTGTCTGAACAGGCTAGCAAAGAGCTGCTGACCTCAAGGGAACCACCCAACCTGGCACCCCCAGAGGTTGGGGGATTTAAAAGTTGGGTCAAAGTACCCTACTGTACACCTATATTGCTCCTGTCTCCCTCTTTCTGTGCCTCTCTTCTTTTTGTCAATATTCCCTTTTACCCACCCCCTCTCCTTTCTCTTTTTTCTTTTCTTTTCTTTTTCTTTCTTTCTTTCCTTCTTCCTCTTCAATCTTCTCATCCTTCTGGTCCTGTACCAAAATAACTCATAGAAACCCTAGTCCAGAGGCACAGTAACTTAAAGAGCAAGAGGAAGTGAAAGGAAAATTAAGGCAAGGAAACAGATAAAAGAAAACACTCATGAGGAAGAATCAACAGAAAAATCCTGGCAACATGAAAAACCAGTCCAGAGCAACCCCCAAGGGACCATGAGGTAGCTACTTCAGAGGATTCCATCTATAAAGAAATGTTAGAAAAGACAGAAAGGGAATTTAGAATACAGATGATGAAAACAATGAAGGAAAATGCTGATGAAGTGGAAAATAACCAAAAGGAAATCCAAAAACAGAATCAAATAAGAGATGAATGATATGAAGAATATAGACAGGATATAGCAGAACTGAAGGAACTGAAGCAGTCAATTAAGAAACTTAAATATGGCTCAGCGCCTGTGGCTCAAGCGGCTAAGG
>NW_003852440.1:10779348-10791347 GCF_000181295.1 Otolemur garnettii | reverse complement strand
CTTTCAGAGGGATATCAGACCCCAGGTTGCCTCAACTCTAATAGAGCTTCTCCAAGACACATTGTGATGAACCTGTCCAAAGTCAAAACAAAAGAAAAGATTCTGCAAGCCACCAGGAGTAAGTGCCAGTTGACCTACAGGGGCAAATCCATCAGGGTGACTGCAGACTTCTCTAATGAAATTTTTCAAGCAAGAAGACAATGGTCATCTACCTTTAATCTACTTAAACAGAACAATTTCCAGCCCAGAATTCTATATCCTGCTAAGCTAACCTTTAAAATTGACAGAGAAATCAAATCATTTACAGATATACAAACATTGACAAAATTCACCACAACAAGCCCAGCTCTACAGGAAATACTTCAACCTGTTCTACACACTGACCATCACAATCGATCAACAGCAAAGTAAGAACTCAGAAATTAAAGGACAGAACGTAACTTCCACACTGATGCAAAAGACAAAACTAAGCAATGGTATCTCACAAAATAAGATGAATAGAACACTACCACACTTATCAATTGTCTCAATAAATGTTAATGGCTTGAATTCCTCACTAAAGAGGAATAGATTGGCTGATTGGATATAAAAAGCCATCCACTCGCTGTCTTCAGGAAACACACCTAGCTTCAAAAGACAAATTGAAACTCAGAGTTGGAAGACAATTTTTTCAGGCTAACAGAGTTCAGAAGAAAAGAGAAGTTGCAATCTTATTTTCAGATACATGTGGATTTAAAGCAACTAAAGTCAAAAAAGACAAAGATGGTCACTTTATATTGGTCAAGGGAAAAATACAATAAGAAGACATTTCAATTCTAAATATTTATGCCCCCAATTTAAATGCTCCCAGATTCTTGAAACAGACCTTATTCAGTCTGAGCAATATGATTTCCTATAATACCATAATAACAGGGGACTTTAACACTCCTCTTACAGAGCTGGACAGATCCTCTAAATAGAAATTAAACAAAGATATAAGGGACCTAAATGAGACCCTAGAACAACTGTGCTTGATAGACACATATAGAACACTCCATCCCAAAGATAAAGAATATACATTCTTCTCATCGCCCCATGGAACATTCTCCAAAATTGATCATATCCTAAGACACAAAACAAAACTCAACAGAATCAAAGGAATTGAAAATTTACCTTGTATATTCTCAGACCACAAGGCACTAAAGGTGGAACTCAACTCCAACAAGTATGTTCAACCCCACACAAAGGCATGGAAATTAAACAACCTTCTGTTGAATGACAGTTTGGTGCAGAAAGAAATAAAAGAGTAAATCATTAACTTCCTTGAGCACAACAATGAAGACACAAGCTACCAAAACCTGTGGGATACTGTAAAAGCAGTTTTGAGAAAAATAATTATCACTTTAGATACCTACATTAGAAAAACAGAAAATGAGCATATCAACAAACTCACAGGCCATCTGATGGAATTGGAAAAAGAAGAACAATCTAAGCCTAAACCCAGCAGAAGAAAAGAAATATACAAAATTAAATCAGAGATCAATGAAATTGAAACCAAAAGAATCATTCAGAAAATTAAGGAAACAAGAAGTTGGTTTTTTGAAAAAATAAATTAAATAGATAAATCTTTGGCCAGACTGACTAAAAATAGAAAAGTAAAATCTCTAGTAACCTCAATCAGAAATGATAAAGGGGAAATAACAACTGATGCCACAGAGATACAAGAGATCATTTCCGAATACTACCAGAAACTCTATGCTCTGAAATTTGACAATGTGAAGGTAATGGATCAATATTTAGAACCACACCCTTTCCCTAGACATAGTTGGGAAAAATAGAGCTGCTGAACAGACCAATTTTAAGAACTGAGATCAAAGAAACAATAAAAAATCTTCCAACCAAAAAAATGCTCTGGTCCAGATGGCTTCACAGCAGAATTCTATCAAACCTTCAAGGAAGAGCTTATTCCTATACTGCAGAAATTATTCCAAAATTTGAGGAGGAAGGAATTTTCCCCAACACATTCTATGAAGCAAACATCACCCTAATACCAACACCAGGAAAAGACCCAACTGAAAAGGAGAACTTCAGACCAATTTCACTCATGAATATAGATGCAAAAATTCTCAACAAAATCCTAGCCAATAGATTACAGCTTGTCATCAAAAAAGTTATACATCATGATGGGCTTCATCCCAGGGATGCAAGGCTGGTTTAACATATGCAAGTCCATAAACATTATCCACCTTATTAACAGAAGCAGAAACAAAGACCATATGCTCCTCTCAATAGATGCAGAAATAGCATGTGATAAAATCCAGCACCCTTTTCTAATTAGAATACTGAAGAGTATAGGCATACGTGGCACATATCTGAAACTGATCAAAGCTACCTACGACAAACCCTCAGCTAATATTTACTGAATGGAGTAAAACTGAAAGCATTTCCTCTTAGAACTGGAAACAAAGTTGTCCTCTGTCACCATTACTATTCAACATAGTCCTGGAAGTTGGAAGTTCTGGAAGCCAATACAATTAGGCAAGACAAGGCAATAAAGGGCATCCAAATGGGAGCAGAGGAGATTAAACTCTCCCTCTTTGCTGACGATATGATCTTATACTTAGATAACCCCAAAGACAACCACAAGACTTCTGGAAGTCATCAAAAAATTCAGTAATGTCTCAGGATATAAAATCAATGTCCACAAGTCAGTAGACTTTGTATACTCCAATAACAGCCAAGATGAGAGGCTAATTAAGGACACAACTCCCTTCACCATAGCTACAAAGGAAATGAAATACCTAGGAATACACCTAACAAAGGAGATGAAGGACCTCTATAAAGAAAATTATGAAAACTTTAGAAAGGAAATAGCAGAGGATGTTAACAAATGGTAGAACATACTATGCTCATGGCTGGGAATTATCAACATTGTTAAAATGTCTATACTTCCCAAAGCAATCTACCTATTCAAAGCCATCCCTATGAAAATACCAACATCGTACTTTCAAGATTTGGAAAAAATGATTTTGTGTTTTGTATGGAACAAAAAAACACCCCATATAGCTAAGGCAATTCTTAGTAATAAAAACAAAGCCAGGACATCAGCATACCAGTTTTTAGGCTGTACTACAAAGCCATAGTGGTCAAGACAGCATGGTACTGGCACAGAAATAGAGACATAGACATTTGGAATTGAATACCAAATAAGAACATACTTTGGGGGAAAGACTCCCTATTCAATAAATGGTGCTGGGAGAACCAGATATACACATGTAAAAGACTGAAACTGGACCCACATCTTTCCCCACTCACAAAATTGATTCAAGATGGATAAAGGACTTAAATTTAAGCCATGAAACAATAAAAATACTCAAAGAAAGCATAGAGGAAACACTGGAAGATATTGGTCTGGGGAAAGACTTCATGAAGAAGACTGCCATGGCTATTGTAACAACAAAAATAAACAAGTGAGACTTAATGAAACTGAAAAGCTTCAGTACAGCTAAGGAGACAACAACCAAAGCAAATAGACAACCTACACAATGGGAAAGGATATTTGCATATTTTGAATCAGACAAAAGCTTGATAACTAGGATCTGTAGAGAACTCAAATTAATCCACATGAACAAAGCCAAAAATTCCATATATCAATGGGCAAGAGACATGAATAGAACCTTTTCTAAAGAAGACGAATGGCTAGCAAACATATGAAAAAATGCTCATTATCTCTAATTATTAGGGAAATGAAAATCAAAACCACCATGAGATACCATTTAACCCCAGCAAGAGTGGTCCACATCACAAAATCTCAAAACTGCAGATGCTGGCATGGATGTGGAGAGAAGGGAACACTTTTACACTGCTAGTGGGACTGAAAACTAATACAACCTTTTTGGAAGGAAGTATGGAGAACCCTCAGAGAACTCAAGCTAGACCTCCCATTTATCCTACAATCCATTAATGAGCATCTACCCAGAAGGAAAAAAAATCCTTTTATCATAAAGACATTTGCACTAGACTGTTTATTGCAGCTCAATTTACAATTGCCAAAATGTGGAAACAGCCTAAATGCCCACCAACCCAGGAATGGATTAACAAGCTGTGATACATGTATATCATGGAATACTATTCAGCCATTAAATAGAAATTTTAAAAATGGAGACTTTACAGCATTTGTATTAACCTGGATTGAAGTGGAACACATTATTCTTAGTAAAGCATCACAAAAATGGAGAAGCATGAATCCTATGTACTCAATTTTGATATGAGGACAATTAATGACTATTAATGACACAGTGGGGGTGGGTGAAGGGGAGAGCAGAAAGAGAAAGAAGGAGGAAGGGGTGGGGAAAGGAAGAGCAGAGAGAGGGAAGGAGAGAATGGGGTGGGGTCTTGGTGTGTGCCACACCTTTTCGGTTCAAGACATGATTGTCAAAGGGACTTTACCTAACAAATGCAATCAGTGTAACCTGGTTTCTTATACCCTCAATGAATCCCCAAAAATAAAAATAAAAAAGAAAGTGTGAGTAATTATAAATTGGTTTCATAAAAGTTCTGAGTACATTGGATACTTTTTCTTCCATTCTTGAGAATCTTTACTTAGGAGAATATGTTCCAGCTCCATCCATGTAAACATAAAAGAGGTAAAATCTCTGTATTTTTTAAGGCTGCATAGTATTCCATGGTATACATATACCACAATTTATTAATCCATTCATGGGTTGATGGACACTTGGACTTCTTCCATGACTTGGCAATTATGAATTGAGCTGCATTGAATAATCTGGTGTAAATATCTTTGTTGCAAAGTGAGAAGAATCAACATTGTTAAAATGTCCATACACTCAAAGCAATCTACAGATTTAAAGCACCTCTGTCATACTTTAAAGATCTGGAAAAACTAGTACTTCATTTTATATGGAATCAGAAAAAAACCCGAATAGCCAAGATAGTACTCAGAAATAAAAACAAGTCAGGAGAAATCATGCTTCCAGACTTCAGACTATACTATAAATCGATAGTGATCAAAACAGCGTAGTACTGGCACAAAAATAGAGAGGTAGATGTATGGAAAAGAATTGAGAACCAAGAGATGAAACCAGAGACTTATCAACATTTGATCTTTGATAAGCCTATCAAAAATATAAATTGGGGGAAAGAATCCCTATTTAACAAACAGTGCTGGGTGAATTGGCTAGTATCTTGTAGAAGACTGAAACTGGACCCACATCTTTCACATCTAACCAAAATTGACTTTCACTGGATAAAAGACTTAGAATTTTACATAGGGCTGGCTTGATATATGACTGATAGGGAGTGAAAGAGTATGCTACCAAAGAATCTGGTAAGGATTACATGTTGTTAGGTTACAGACACAATTCCACAACATGAGAAAGAAATATGAACCGTTAGGCTTAGATGGGACCAGGTGTCATGTGCCATGTTCCCAGGTCCTCAGTTTCCAGTACTGAAGGTTGGGAGTACTGGTAAGCAGAATGAGCAGGTGCAAGCAGGTAGAGTGTCCAAGTCTTATTAAAGCACCCCACGTTCCACAGAAGGAGTGCGTCAGCCCCGCACGTGGGAAACCCTGAATTTAATAAGATTTATCCTTTTATGCTGAATCCCTAATTTTATGTTAACTGGGAAATTGAACAGTCATGATTTTTCTTGGAAAAGGGCGGAGAATTCCCAGAACTCACCCCTTTCCTATCTTTGTAAGATAATTTCCTGAGCCTGCCATCTGCCATAGATATCTGTGTATAAATGTCATGGTGTTGGTGGGTGTGACTTTTGCTGATGAGGGCCTGTCATTTAGGGACACTGTTACCTGAACTGTGCGCATGACCGGAAACCATCTATCGAGGCCTCAGCCTTATGTATCTCCACATTGTGGTTTCTCTGTCTTGTTTTGGTTGGTCCATCCTTGGACATCCTCTACTGTAGACCTAACATCTGGTCAGTCCTCAGGGACCCCATTGACATGTCCCCTGTTCTTCCTTGGGAGCCCCATCTGGTCAATTTGTTCCTCCCAGTAGACAGACAAAGCCTCTATGGACACCCCCAGACAGAGCATCTGTCCCCTTCCTCTTCATCCCTACCTGACAGAGCTATTCTGAGGTTCTCTAGCTCAAGGTGAGTTGGCAAAAGTGAGCGCTGTTCCAGGCAGTCTGGGATGGCTCAGTCAGGGACACAAGAGGCTGTCACTCTCAGTGGAGGGCAGACAGGATGGCAAGAGTGAGTGATAACTCAACCTGCAATGTTAGACTTGCGGTGTCCCTGAGTGTGCTGAAACAGGCTCCTTCTCTCCTGTCTCTCTTTATCCTGAGAAACCACAGGGCAGAGTGCAGTGGGGTGCAGGAATGAAAGCCAGCACAAAGGCAGACACCCCTCGGGGCATCTCAGGTAGGAAGCACTGATGGATGAGACCTCTCAGGGGCAAGGAGAGCCACTCTGACACCAGGAAAAGGCAAATCAAGTGTTCAGAAACCTTACACTCAGTCATCTGTTTGCACTGGAGATCCCTGCTCTTGTAACCTGTGAAGTCTTTTTGTCTCTGTCTCCCTGCCCCCAGCCCTTGAGTATCACTCAGGTGCACATACAGAGACTCTCTCCTTTGCTTAGACCTGAGGAAAGGTGACCCAGAGGCCTGATCAAAGCCAGATTCTTTCCCAAGCTCCTGGGCCGGGACCCAGAGGCAAGCAGGAGCTGAGCACCCAAACACTTCCCCTTTGCTGGAACAGGGGCCTCTCCCACCCACCTGGGCACATCAGCTGGGCACTGAGTGTTTCAGGGAGATGCCCAGATGCACCCCAGCAGCTGAGCTGGGCACCAGCAGCACAGGAAGCAGAGGAAAGTATAAGAATGCTTCCCAGGAAACAACCCTTGGTGTGGGGACCTTAATTTAGGGTGCCAGAAGGTTCAGAGTGATGAGTCCCATCTGCTATCATTGCTTTCTTTGCCTTTTCATAATACCAAAGATCAAAGATAGTAATTTGTTGGGGTATTTCAAGTAAGCAAATGTCTATGATTCAAAGCAAGACCAAGTAGTCAGTACTCTTCCTGGTGGGGAGCTTGCCCACCTGCTGCCCCAGCAGGCTGCCCAGCAGCCCAGGCACCAGCCCACCCATAGCCTCTGGCCCAGCGAGTGGAGCAGGTGCATATGGAGTTGTTGGTTTTTTTCTTGTAGATTAATTGAAGTTCTGCATAGATCCTGGTTATTACACTTTTGTCAGATTCAAAATATGCAAATATCCTTTCCCATTGAGTAAGTTGTCTACTTGCTCTGGTTATTGTCTCCTTTGCTGTACAGAAACTTTTCAGTTTCATAAGACCTCATTTGTCTAGTATTGCTGCTGTTGCTATTGCCATGGCAGTCTTCCTCATAAAGTCTTTCCCCAGGCCAATATCTTCCGGTGTTTTTCCAATTATTTCTTTGAGGATTTTTTATCATTTCATGCCTAAGATTTAAGTCCTTTATCCATGTTGAATCAATTTTTGTGAGTGGAAAAAGGTGTGGGTCCAGTTTCAGTCTTTTACATGTAGATATCCAATTCGCCCAGCACCATTTATTAAATAGGCAGTCTTTCCCCGAGTGAATGCTCTTGTTTGGTTTATTGAAGATTAGGTGGCTGTAAGTTGTTGGTTTCATTTGCAGGTTTTCTATTTGATTCCAAATATGTATGTCTCTATTTTTGTGCCAGTACCATATTGTCTTGACCACTATGGCCTTGTAGTATAGCCTAAAATCTGGTAAAGTAATACCCCCAGCTTTGTTTTTGTTACTAAAGACTGCCTTAGCTATACAGGGTTTTTTCTGATTCCATACAAAATGCAGAATCATTTTTTCCAAATCTTGAAAGTAAGATGTTGGTATTTTAATAGGGATGGCATTGAATCAGTAAATTATTCTGGGAAGTATAGACATTTTAACAATGTTGATTCTTCCAAGCCATAAACATGGTATGTTCCTCCATTTATTGATGTCCTCTGCTATTTCCTTTCTTAGGGTTTCATAATTTTCTTTATAGAGGTCCTTCACCTCTTTTGTGAGGTATTTTCCTAAGTATTTCATTTTCTTTGGGACTATGGTGAAGGGAGTTGTATCCTTAATTAACCTCTCCTCTTGGCTATTGTTGGCATATACAAAGGCGAGTGACTTGTGGACATTGATTTTATATCCTGAAACATTACTGTATTTTTTGATGACTTCCAAGAGTCTTGTGGTTGAATCTTTAGGGTTCTCCAGGTATAAGATCGTATTGTCTGCAAAAAGGGAGAGTTTAACCTCATCTGCTCCCATTTGGATACCCTTTATTTTCTTGTCTTCTCTAATTGTATTGGCTAAAACTTCCAACACAATATTGAATAGTAATGGTTACAGAGGACAACCTTTTCTGTTTCCAGTTCTAAGAGGAAAAGCTTTCAGTTTTACTCCATTTAGTAAAATACTCGCTGTGGGTTTGTCATAAATAGCTTCGATCAATTTAAGAAATGTACTACCTATGCCTATACTGCTCAATGTTCTAATTAAAAAAGGATGCTGAATTTTATCAAATGCTTTTTCAGCGTCTATTGAAATGATCATGTAGTCTTTGGTTTTACTTCTGTTGATATGGTGAATAACATTTATAAATTTGCATATATTAAACCAGCCTTGTATCCCAAGGGTGAAACCTACTTGATCCTGATGTATAACTTTTTTGATGATAAGCTATAATCTATTGGCTAAAATTTTTTTGCGAATTTTTACATCTGTATTCATAAGTGAAATCGGTCTGAAATTCTCCTTTTTAGTTGGGTCTTTAACTGGTTTTGGAATCAAGGTGACGTTTGCTTCATAGAAAGTGTTGGGGAAGATTCCTTCTTCTTTAATCTTTTGGAATAATTTCTGCAGTATAGCAGTAAGCTCTTCCTTGAATGTTTGATGGAATTCAGGTGTGAAACCATCTGGACCAGGGCATTTTTTGGTTGGTAAATTTGTTATTGTTTCTTTAATCTCAGTGCTTGAAATTGGTCTGTTCAGGAGATCTATTTCATCTGGGCTAAGTTTAGGGAGAGGGTATGATTCCAAATATTGATCCATTTCCTTCACATTGTCAAATTTCTGGGCATAAAGTTTCTGTTAGTGTTCAGAGATAATCTCTTGTATCTCTGTGGCATCAGTTGTTATTTCCCCTTTATCATTTCTGATTGAGGTTTTACTTTTTACTAGAGATTTTACTTTTTTTTTCTAGTTAGTCTAGCCAAAGGTTTATCTATTTTATTAATTTTTTCAAAAAACCAACTCCTTGTTTCATTAATTTTCTAAATGACTCTTTTGTTTTCAATTTCATTAATCTCTGATTTAATTTTGTATATTTCTTTTCTTCTGCTAGGTTTAGGCTTAGATTTTTCTTCTTTTTCCAATTCCATCAGATGGCTTGTGAGTTTGTTGATACGCTCACTTTCTGATTTTTGAATGTAGGCTTCTAAAGCAATAAATTTTTCTCTCAGGACTGCTTTTGCTGTATCCCATACATTCTGGTAGCTTGTGTCTTCATTGTTGTTATACTCAAGGAAGTTAATAATTTCCTTTGTAATTTTTTCCTGCACCCAGCTATCATTCAGCATAAGGTTGTTTAACTTCCATGCCTTTGTGTGAGGTTGAGCGCAATCCTGAAGTTGAGTTCCACTTTTAGTACCTTATGATCTGAAAAGATGCAAGGTAGAATTTCAATTCTTTTGATTCTATTAAGATTTGCTTTGTGTCCAAGGATATGATCAATTTTAGAGAATGTTCCATGGGACAATTAGAAGAATGTATATTCTTTATCTTTAGAATGAAGTGTTCTATATATGTCTATCAAGCACAGTTGTTCTAAGGTCTCATTTAAATCTCTAATATCTTTGTTTAATTTCTGTTTAGAAGATCTGTCCATCTCTGCGAGAGGGGAGTTAAAGTCCCCTGTTATTATGGTGTTATAAGATATAAGTAAGGTCTGTTTCAAGAATCTGGGAGCATTTAAATTAGGTGCATAAATATTTAGAATTGAAATGTCTTCTTGTTGTATTTTTCCCTTGACCAATATGAAGTGCCCATCATTGTCCTTTGTAACTTTAGTTGCTTTAAACCCACATGTGTCTGAAAGATTGCAACCCCTTTTTTCTTCTGACTTCCATTCACCTGAAAAATTCATTTCCAACCCTTAACTCTGAGTTTTAATTTGTCTTTCGATGTGAGGTGTGTTTCCTGCAGACAGCAAATAGATGGCTTGTGTTTTTTAATCCAATCAGCCACTCTATGCCTCTTGAGTGGGGAGTTCAAACCATTGACATTTATTGAGATAATTGACAAATGTGGTCACGTTCTATTCATCTTATTTTGTGAAAGTCCATTGATTAGTTTTGTCATTTGCTTCATTGTGAAAACTAGGTTCTGTCCTTTAGTTTCTGGGCGATTACTTTGCTGAAGGTCCGTTATAATGGTCAGTGTGTAGGACAGGTTGAAATATTTCCTGTAAAGTTAGTCTTGTTGAGGCAAATTTCCTCAGTGTTTGCATATCAATAAAAGTTTTAAATTCTCTTTCAATTTTGAAGCTTAACTTAGCAGGATATAGAATTCTGGGTTGCAAATTGTTCTGTTTAAGTAGGTTAAAGATAGGTGATCATTGTCTTCTAGTTTGAAAAGTTTCATTAGAGAAGTCCGTGGTCACCCTGATAGGTTTGCCCCTGTAGGTCAGTTGGCGCTTACTCCTGGCATCCTGCAAAATCTTTTCTTTAGCCTTGACTTTAGATAAATTCATTACAATATGCCTTGGGGAAGGTCTATTTGAGTTAAGGTGACCAGGGGACCACTATCCCTCAAAAAGGAGTATGCCAGAATCTTGGGTAATATTAGGGAAGTTGTCATTTATAATGGTCTCTAGAATGGCTTCCATTTCTCTGGGGTATTCTTCTTCCCCTTCAGGGATACCTATAACTCGTATGTTGGAACACTTCATAGTGTCCCACAATTCTATCAATGAGAGTTCTGCTTTCTCTCTCTTCTTTTCAGCCACTTTAACAATTTGGGTTATCTCGAGGGCTTTATCTTCTAGCTCAGAGATTCTTTCTTCAGCGTGGTCTAATCTATTCCTGATACTTTCTATTGTGTCTTTGATGCCTCTGATTGACTGCTTCAGTTCCTTCAGCTCTGCTATGTCCTTTCTGTATTCTTCGTATCATTAATCTCTTATTTGATTCTGTTTTTGAATTTCCTTCTGGTTATTATCCACTTTCTCAGCAATTTCTTTCATTATTTTTAACATATGTATTCTAAATTCCCCTTCTGTCATTTCTAACATTTCCTTATAGGAGGAATCCTCTGCTGTAGCTACCTTGCAATCCCTAAAAGGGGTTACTCTGGACTGGCATTTCATGTTGCTAGGATTTTTCTGCTGATTCTTCTTCATGAGTGCTTTCTTATATCTGTTTCCTTACCTTAATTTTCCTTTCACTTCTTCTTGTTCTAAGTTACTATGTTACTGGCCTAAAATTTTAATGAGTCCTTTTGGTACAAGACCAAAAGCAAGAAAGGAAAAAAGATATTAAAAAAGAAAAAAAGAAGAAAAAAAAGAGAGAGAGAGAAAGGAAGAGGGGTGAGTAAAAGGAAATATTAACAAAAAAAGAAAGACACCAAAAGAAAAAGACAAGAATAGTAAAGGTGTATAGTAGGGTATTATGACCCACCCTTAAGGACCCCCAGTCTCTGGGGGTTCCAGGTTGAGTGATTACCTTGAGGTCAACAGCTCTGTGCCAGCTGGCTCAGACACAGTACCCCACCTCCACCAGATAGAAAGGAGAGACCAAAATGCTATAAATCAAACCATAACAAAAAAGCAAAAACCCCTAGTAGGATAAAGTTGAGAGGCAAAACAAAAACAAAAAAAACCCAAATAATAGGGACAGAAACACTGACAAAAATAAAATTCTATTTGTTAAAGAAGGCAAAAATGGAAGGTTGTATATAGACTAGAAAAAGTGTCAAAAAAAAAAAAAAA
>NW_003852440.1:10761921-10779328 GCF_000181295.1 Otolemur garnettii | reverse complement strand
AAAAAAAAAAAAAAGAAGAAGAAAAGTTGAAGTTCAAAAAAAAGCAAAAACCCCAAACCAAAAACAAACAATATACATATCTTGGTAAATACCGTCCAGGCAACAAGTGATCTTCTGAGGAGTGAGAAGTTAATCCCAAAGTTGATACAGCTGTACAAGATGGAGACTAGAGGCCTCAACTGGTTTCACAGACCCCGCAGGCTTAGGAGCCCAAATGTCTCGTTGGCCCACTTGAAAGATTCTCCAAGTTGTGGGCCTAGGCCAAGCAGAAGTTTTCTGAGGAAAGCACTTATCCCTGGGATTTCTCCTGATGTGGCTGCCTGCTTATCCAATGCACCAAATCCAGTTTCCCTCAATGTCCCTGAGGGCCAAGGATGTTAATCTGCCAAACGCCTGGATCTCCGCACTCCTCCAGCGACACAGTCCTCGCCTTTGGGCAGCTCAGTCATTAGATTACTCCCCCGAGGACTCCTGGCTGATCCCCGCACTGCACCAGGCAGGAGCAGCTCCCCCACAGAAACTGTGCAGGCAGCACACAGCTGAACAGCATTAGCGCCTTACTGGCTCAGCAGCTCACTCCGGGGGCCCAGATAGCGCCCAAAGTCATCCGGACCCAGGTCTCTCAAAGCAGTTCAATGGAGGGTCCAAGTCCAGACTAACCAAAGCAGCCCCCAGGCAAAGCTCTTCCCGCTTGCAGCCTCGCTGTTGTTATAGGTACAGCTGCAGGCAGCCTCTGACCAAACAAACAGGCACCTACTACTTGCCAGTTTTCCACTGCTTCTGACCTCCTCGTGGGGTCCTAAAGTCTCTCACTGACTTCCTGGGTCACCAGAGGACAACCTCTGGGCAAAACCCACCAGCCAGAGATGCCTGGAATCTTCTCTCCCCCTTCTCACTGCGCCCAGTTACACAGAAGCACTACTCAGCTGCCATCTTGCTGATCCTACTATAACTCCCCCACCGTGGGTTTTATGATCTCTATTCTGGAGGCTAATGAAGGTAAACAACTCTCCCAGAGACAAGGAGCTAGTGACCGACCAAGTGAGGATTGAAACAGCTCTGTTATTTTCCATGTTAGTGTTCACACTGCCTTTCACAGAATGAATGCATCTATGACAAGAACTGTAGTCCAATCTTGGGGACATAGGGAAGCAAAATCCGGTCACAGAAAGGCCAAGTTAAAATACAGATGGCACCTGGACAGTACACACAGCTCACAAAGGCCTTTTGCATCCACTGCACCATTTGATAAGCCTAACAGTGCCACAGGCATTACTGCCCAGCTCCAGAGAAATGCCTTGCTGAAACAGACAGAGGGTGGGGTAGACCTGAAGCTCAATCGGCACAACACCCCCAGTCCTGGAAGCCTGAGGAATCAGTGAGCAGAAATGGGAAACAGGACACTACTGCAAAGTTCTACCCTGATATGCCAGTCTAAGGCTGTGCTGATGAGCTTCCTAAGGTGGTCCCTGAAGAGAAGGCCAACAGAACTGACTCAGATGCAACACACCCTCCAGTCAGAACTGTGCTGTGCTGTGTTAGCTGACATGTACTCACCTTGGTTGCCTCTTCAAAACTCCTCATCTCATGACATGAAGGCTATGTTAACCAGTTTGATGAAAATATTTCAAATTATATATGAAAACACCACACTGTACCCCAGAATTGCATTAACATACGTAATTATCATTTAATTAAAAAAAAATCCTCATCTCCCACTGACCCATCCACACCCTATGTCCCCAGCTTGACACAGCTCTCATTAGTAATCGGGCTCCATCTCCATCCTGGGGCTCACCTCCCCTTGGCAGGCTGCACTGCCCTTGGCTGAGATAGCCATTGGCTGAGCCTGCTGGGTATCTGTCCCTGCTTGCCTCTGCTCCCCTGCCCTTCACCTCCTTCTGGTGGACACAGTGGTCCCTCTTGGCAGCTGGGCTCAGTGGCAGCCTGCAGGGCAGACAAGCGAGTCAGACTCCAGGGGTTTCTCGGCTAAGGTCACCTTTGGGACTGGTAAAACCCACATTGCCAGGCCCTTACCCCTGAGGTTTTGATTCCATCTGGAGTGCAACCTGAGAATCTGCATTTCTAACAAGTTCTCGGGAGATGCAGGAGCTGCAGCACAGGGCAGCACACCAAGGATGCCACACTCTAGTCCACTGGATAACAGAGAGCAGCGCGGGCTGTGAGGATTAAAAACTACTGGGGCACAAACAATTCCCTGAAAAAAAAAAATGGGCTAAGAAGCCTAGGATTCCCTAAAAGGGGCACAAAAGACAGACATTTATTTAACAAAGACTTGTTGGGCCCATGAGAGGCAGAACCTGCTTCCCAGGACTTTGCAGATCCAGAATTCCAAGCTGCAGGCCCCTGCAGGACTAATCTGCATTTACTGTGTAAAAGTCTTCCTACCAATGGTGTGCTCCCAAGTTCACCAATTTAAAAAAGAATCCTCAACACACCTAAGCCTTCTGACTGCCAACCACAATCCAGGCACTTTTAGCATGTTGACCTCTGGACTCTGTACAGTAGCCATGGAAGCAGATCCTATGACTCCCTACTTGCAGATATGAAAACTGAGCACAGAAAAGATAAGTCACCTCCCTAAGATCACACAGAGGGGAAGTGGATTCACATCCCACAATCCAGACTTCAGAGTCCATCCACATGATAGACCTATCTGAAAACTGGAAACATTTTTTCTGTTAAAAATGCATTATAAACAAATGTATATAAAATTTGAAAATAGTGACAGTCACAAAAAATATATATCAACCATACCCCACTGCACACAGAGCTATTATTTACTTTTTGGTCTATCAACTTTTATTGGAGGGGGAAGCTACAGTTATATGGTAGCTAACTGAGACATAGAAAATTATTGTAATATATGTTTTATATAATGATGCTTAGAAAATGCAGTCTACATATGATTATACAGAATGTGTGTTCACTGAAAAAAACTGAAATTAAATACAAAGAGCAAAATAATAAACATTCAAAATTTCAGGGCTCTAAACTCATACTCCACGAGCTGATGAGAATTATACGTAAATCAAAGAACCTCTGTAGAGCCTGCTGTGGTGGTATACACCTGGGGTCCCAGCTACTGAGGAAGCTGCAGTGAGCTGCATTCATGCCACTGTGCTCCAGCCTGGGCAACAGAGTGAGATCCCTTCTGGATTGTTTTTTTTAAATAACTTTTATTGTTTTATCTTGCACTTTTTGTTCTTTAATCCATCTTGAATAAGTTTCTGGGGGAGGGGGTTGTTATTGTTTTTTTTGTTTGTTTGTTTTTTTTGAGACAGAGTCTCACTATGTTGCCCTCTATAGAGTGTTGTGGCTTCACAGCTCACAGCAACCTCCAACTCTTGGGCTTTAAGTGATTCTCTTGTCTCAGCCTCCCAAGTAGCTGGGACTACAGGGGTCCACCATAACGCCTGGCCTGGCTATTTTTTGTTGCAGTTGTCATTGTTGTTTACCAGGCCCAGGCTGGGTTTGAACCCTCCGCTCCTGGGGTATGTGGTTGGCACCATAACCACTGTGCTACAGGAGCCAAGCCAGATCCCTTCTCTTAAGAAAAAAAAAAAAAAGAACATCCATATAGAGCAAGATAACAAGAAGCAGGAGGAATGCATCTCCACACTGACATTCACAGAGCTCCCAATTTCCTAATTTGCTTCCTTACACTGATGTTTTTATGTTGTGCTTTTTTGTTACTATTGAAGATGTGCCTTCAGATATTGCAGCTATTTTATTTTGTATTTAACAGTTAAGAAGCCACTCAATCTCCCTCATTCAAGAATTTTCTGGCAGGCATCTGTAGTCCCAGCTACTTCAGAGGCTGAGGCAAGAGAATTGCTTAAGCCCAAGAGTTTGAGGTTGCTGTGAGCTGTGATGCTACGGTGCTCTACCAAGGGTGACACAGTGAGACTCTGTCTCAATTTAAAAAAAAAAAAAAAAAAAAGAATTTTCAACTCTTTATCTTAACTCAGGACAAAAAGACACAAAAAGTTTATGATATTAGAGGAAGGATTTAACATAAAATTGGTAAATATACAGAGTGTTAATTTCCCTGGAGGATGGTAGGGGATACAGAGATATTTTAACTGAGTTTTTGCACTCTTAACCAGTGCTTTGTTATGTGCTTTGTTTTGACAATTTCACTTGGAGAGTTTCTCTAACTTGCGGCAAGATGAACTTAAAGAAACATTTCTGTGCTGTTATTCATTTGTGTTTAAGTAGATGTATTCTGAAAATAGTGTCTCCTGAAGAATATTCCTGGGACTTGAGTCCTTTGTGCTGTTCCCCAAAAGAGAGGCTCTGTAGTCTACTGTTCGGGAAATTTCACTAATCCTCCTCCAGATCTGTGCATTTCTGAAAACTTCCACAGAAGAAAAAAATAATTAAAGCCACTTCATAATTTTGATCACTTTGAATATCTTAATTAGTTTTCACTCTATATAAAGGCATTTTGTGTGCCTGTCGCATCCATGCCTGGAGACCTTACCAACACTGACATGTGTTGGTCACATTCCCCGGAGGGCTACAGGACCAAATCTAGCTCGTCCGTGGCCTTACGCTGGAGTGGCATTAGCAGAAGTGTTTTGTTCTCTCTGTGGTTCATTTCCTAGGTGCAGGGAGAACACAAAGTAAATCAGGCTGTCTGCTGAACCTGGAGGAAGCCAGAGGTTCCAAAACTACAGGCGTCCCTGTGCCCAGAGGAAGCAATTATTCTTGGAAATCAGGCTTATTTTCTTCAGAGGATAACTTCCTAGGTGAAGAAAAGTACTATTTAAGCTTCTCCACTCTAGACTGTTCGTCTGTCACAATAAGAGTATGGCCTCCACAAAAGAAACAGGGAACCATGGCTGAGGAAGAGGCTCAGGCAAACACCAAAGGCTGGTTGTTGCAACCAAGTTGACTTCATTCATACAATCTTTTAAAACTCAAATCCATTTTGTAAGGGGCCTAATCCTCCAAGGAAAGCAGTTATGCAAAGAAACAGGATGCTGAATCAGAGGGATTTGTATGAGTGTCAGGTTAACTGAAGTTTCAGCTGCTCACAGGAAAAGTACTTTCCACTTCCCCCACCCAAGTCTATACAAAATCATCCCCACACTGCAGACAGCCTTGCAGAATCCCATGCCCTGTGTGAAATCGAATTCTTGGCTTTTGAAGGGCTTTCTCCAGAGCCTTAAACTGATTCCCAACAGCAGTTCCTCTATGGCTTTGTTCAAACAGACTTGGAACCCCTTGTCGTGGCTCCAGCAGTAACAGAAAGAAAATCTCCACCATCCTGAGCTGCATGAGGACTTCCTCAGGAGCACTGTGCTTTCTTTCCTGATTATGACCCTCCTGGGCCACAGTTGCTTCTGTCCCATGTGAGCATAGCCATCATTTTGTTGTTGTTGCTTATTTGTTTTACTTTTTTTGTTGTTTTTCAACAATAATTCCAATAATATTGTTATACATGTATATAGCAGCATGTTAATATGCACATGTCAACATACTATATATGACTTATGTCTAGGTATTTATAGCAGAAACATAAACATTCATAAATATACACTTGGGAAGCTCCAAGGAATTTCAAATTTTCAAACTTTCATAAGTATGTGGTCTCATTAAGAATTTTCTCTGTTGTTTTGGGTGAGCAATATTTATGCAGCCAGAAAATAAAAACTTTAAAAATTTTACAACTAATTCCAATATAAAGAAGAATGTGTTCTGCTTTGTAAAAATACATTTTCTCTAGAAATATTACTCTGAACTGACAAAGGTCTGAAAGAAAGTACTTTAAAAGAGAAAGCAAATGTAGACGTAGGTAGAAAAAAAGGAACTAGAGTATTATATGACATCTGGAAGATTCTTCGGTTTTTTTTTTCCCTATTTGCTAGGTTGCATAAATTCCACTTCTCCCCCGGGGAGGAATACTTGTCCTGACATTTACTCCAGTGAAGGCTGGAAAGGTGCTCTTTCTCTAATCCATGTAGCACATCGTCTTAGTGACAGGGAAAATCTTCAGGTATCAATAAATGAATTTGAAGGGCTTTCAAAATATTATTTTCCTTGCCTTACATGAAATCCTGCTGGGTATCTTACCTGTAAGCTGTAAATTTTTTGGCTATGACACTAATATTGACTGAAAGAAGTAAGTGGCCGGCACACTACCCTGTGCTCGAGGAGACGTCCCCGCCGGCCCACAACTGCCTCACTGGGCTCACCCCGCGTGCGGACGAGCCCCTTCTCCTCAAAGCACCGAGGGCATAGTTGTTATCATCTATCGATGTAATTATCCCCCATTTCTCAGAAGAAGAAACCAAGCAGAGGTCACAACTAGTAAGAATGGTGAAGGAATTCAAACCCCGCTGGTTTAACTTCCTGGAATGTAAGTTCTCCCTTAAATTGAAAACACTCCTTAAATTAATACAAGTATCTACCGAGCTCTCCTTAAAAAAAAAAAAAAAACTGTCAGAGCAAGACGAACAATTAAATTACATATTTACTTGACTTTGAACAATCAACCTTTCTCTAGACAGAGATGGCAATTGTACTTGGATTTGAGTAGCTGCGAGAATTGCTGCTACGCAATTTGAAGTGCTAGGAAGTGTTTCCTCAGACAGAGGTGTTCTCTGACGTCACTCATCTGCCGTCAGGGGCCATTCTGCTCAATCGCCCAGTCTGCAGCCTTATTTTGTTCCAAGAATACCATACTGATTACTCACTGGTAGCTGCTTGCCAGTTCCTGTGATTTTCATACTTGCTACTTTTAAGGGATTATAAGTACAGCATGTCTAAAAATAAAACATGTATGGACAGAAAGCCTTTCACCTTAAAGTAGATGACATCATACATCAACACAAGGATGACAGCAGCAGCTGGCAATGACAGTTCCCAGGACCTGGACCTGTCTCTCTGGGGAAGCTTGGTGTTCGCTCCCATGGCTCACGTGTGTTCAGCGTGCAGCCCTCTCCCCCTGCCCCTGCCTCCGAAATCAGAGTTACATCCTGCTTCAAGCCCCGCTGTCCCATTATTTTCAGCAGGGCTACCAGAGTGATCCTAATGAAATATAAGAGACATCACGTCCTCGTCCTCTCCCCACTCAGGATCCTGCTCCTATCACAGTTTCCTGTGACTTTTTGGCCTTTGCTCCCCGCTCACTGGGCCTTAAACCCCACAGCTTCTGCTGCTGCTAAGACTGCAGCCGTCCAGCACACTACCCGTGGAAAGGGCTATTAGCACCCTGTGTAATGTATGTATTTGTGTGTGTGTGTGTGTGTGTGTGTGTGTGTGTATTTATGTCACCTGATCAGAATGTGCATTCCGAGAAAGCAGAAATTCTTGTCCGCTTTGTTTGAACTGGCAAATCTCAGCACTCAGTGTACTATGTTTACAGAATGAGCAAATGAATGAATGGGTGATTGGATGCCAATAGTTGGACCCGGGCCTCTAAGGTCAAACAGGGGGGTAAGCCTTTCTATTTAATCTGCACAAGCACAAGCTATCGGTATAAAGGCAAATGATAACCACACAAAATGAATTTAAATACGAAATGAATAATGAAAGCATTGAAATCAACATTATTGGCTTCAGAGAAAGTAAGATGTGATAGAGGAAATGGGTCCCAGTTCTGAAGTTGACTACATTTTTGTGAGAACGAGTCCTGCTCCACCAGTTAGCAGCCAGGTGACCTTACCTGAACCTTGTCAGCACTAGAGTCCTTGGACCCCTCACTCATGCAAGAGTGAGTGCTGCAGTGCACTCTATCTAGGTTGTCATGAGAGCAAATGAGTTTATATATGTAAAAGGCTTAATTTGAAGTAATTGCTTGATAAATAATAACCATTAGGGCTAGTAATAATAAAAAGTATTTTTTAAATATATACAGATCCTCAAAACTATCTGAAAGAAAAAACAGCTCCCTCTTAGTTATTGTAAACAATTGGTATTGAATCAATAAATATGAATATTAAATTTTAGGACATGGGCAATAATTTGCCTTTGACCTTTGAAAATCCCATGCAAGTCACATCCCATCTGAGAACACCTCAGTCTGACAAAACACTTCCCAGCACTTTAAATCGTGTAGTAGCAATTCTTGCATCACTCAAATCCAAGTACAATTGCCATCTGTGTCTAGAGAAAGGTTGATTGTTCAAAGTCAAGTAAATATATATTTTCATTTTAAAATATCAATAAACGCATTCTTTTGAAAACATCAGTAAGCTCAATAAATACATTAGATAGTAAAATAAATAACATTTTTTTAAGAAAAATTTAGTATGAGAGGTAAGATTCTTTCATGGTTTTGCAAGTCTCTTTGATGTCTGACTTAATAGAAAAAAACTGCGTTCTGTTTTCTCCCTCTTTGTATACTTAGGGTATACAAGTTGGATTCTGTTACATGTACATATCATATAGTGGTTTGGGCTTGTAGTGCACCCATCACCTCAACAGTGTACATTGCACTCAATCTGCTTGTGCATTTAATCTGTTGTGATATCACACATACTTCAGCCTTTAGAAACCTGTCACCCACTCACAAGAAAATGAGAATGAAATAACATATTAGCATTAGAGCCATGCATCACTTGATAACTGAATCCATTCTGAAAAATGCATTTTAGGCAATTTCCTCGTTATGTGATCGTAGTCCACTTATACTAACCTAGATGGTGCAGTCTTCCACACATCCACACTACACAATGCAACTATTGCTCCGGGGCCATGCACCCATGCAGAATGTTACCATATTGACCTTGTAGGGTGTAGGCAACTGTTATCCATGGTAAATATGGTAAATATTTGTATTTCTAAACATATGTAAACATAGAAAGGGTATAATAAATATATGGCAAAAAAGATTTTTAAAAATGGTGCACTTGTATAGGGCACTTGCCGTAAATGGAACTTGAAGGACTGGAAGTTACACTGGGTGGGTTACTGAGTGAACAGTAAGTGGATGTGAGGGCCCAGGGCATCACTATGTCACTATGCAGGAGATACTCAGGCTACACTAAACTTACAGAAATAGTTTTCTTTCTTTAATAACCAATTAATTAGCTTACTATAAGTTTTTACTTCATTAATTTTTAAACTTTTTAACCTATTGGCTTTTTCTTAACAATACTTAGCTTAAAATACTGTACAGCTAGCTATACAAAAATATTTTCTTCCTTTATATTCTTATTTCATAAACTTCTCCCTATTTTTAATTATTTTAATTTTTTCTTTACTTTTTAGACAGTTTTGCTAAGAACTAAGACACAAACACACACATTAGCCTAGGCCTGCACCTTCATCACTGTCTTCTGCCTCCACATCTTGCCCCACTGGAAGGTCTGCAGGGCGGTAACAGGCATGGAGCTGTCATCTCCTATGATGACAATGCCTGCTTCTGAAAACCTCCTGAAGGACCTGCCTGAGGCTGTGTCATAGTTACTTTTTAAATAATAAGTACATTCTACAATAATGATAATAAATACATAAACCAGTAACATGTACCATTGTTACCCAGTACATATACTGTACATAGCTATAGTAACTGCAAGTAATACAATTCCCTATCCCTAGGGCCAGTGGGTTTGTTTACATTCATCATCAAATAGGTGAGCAATACACTACTCTTGACACCTTGCCATGGCTGCACCTTCACTAGGTGATAGGAATTTTTCAGCTCCTTCATGACCTATGGGATCACAGTTGTGTATGTCATCTGTCATTGACTGACATGTCATTTTATAGCCCATGATTGTATTATGATGAAAAATACTTTCACCTTGTGGACTCTCTGTAGTGGTTTTAGAAATAAATCCTCCTAATACCGAATTTTTGATACTGGATTTCCAGGCTCTTGGTCTCAGCAGTTTGAAGAATGAAGCGACAGACCACAGGATAGGTTTTATTCAATAATACAAGTGTTACAGCTCTTACAAAGAACCAAGATTCCTTGCACAGCAGGATCAGCAGTAAGATAGGACTTATAATACGAGTGTTACAGCTCTCACAAGGACCCAAACCTCCTTGCAGAGCAGGACCAGCAGTAAGGTAATGTTACAGCTCTTGCTTTCCTGCTCTCTCTCTCTCTCTCTCTCTCAGGTCTGCAGAAGTCTGTCTGCTTAGGGGCTTATATAGGGACAGTTGTCCAATGAGCTTTTGGGTCCTGAAAACAGACTAACCAGGAGCAGGTTTTGAAAACAGACCAATCAGGGATGCACTGGAGGAATCACTGAAGTCCACGTGAGAAGACAGCATGGCGCCAGTGTCTTCCCCCACTCCTGTCTGGTTCTTTGGCTACTGGAGCCTCCGTTGGGGGAGGGAAGGTCCCCTCGCTTGCCTACACTCCAGCCTGCTGGTTCCTCTGCCAGCTGCCGCCACCAACATCACCAAGATGGAGGCAGCAGGTCCTCCAGCCCCACTCTGCTGAGTTGGCTGGGGTGCCACCTATCCAGTATCACTCCCATCTCTGATTTCCTTGAAACAAAACTTGGAGAACCACTAGGCTACATTCTGGTCTTTTTCTTCTTTTGTTCTCCTTTTCTTTTCTTAATTGTAATTGACAATTTACAATTGCACAGCTGTCACAGCCCTCCATATCTGCAAGTTCTGCATTTGACAGTCAAATATTTTTTAAATGAAAAATAATAATACAACAATAAAAATAATACAAATAAAAATTATTTACACTGTATTCATTATTATAAGTAATCTAGAGCTGTTTAAAGAACACAAATGTGTGTGGGTTTGTGCAAATACTATGCCACTTCATAGAAGGGCCGTGAGCAGCTGTGGGGTGGGATATTTGCAGAGGACCTGGAACCAACCTCCTGCAGATACCAAGAGAAGACTATAAATTTATGGGGTACAAAGTGTGATCGTTTATGAATACAATATAGAAAAATTAAATCAATCCATTTAACACATCCATCACCTCAGATACTTTTTTTTCTTTTTGGGGTGAGAACATTTGAAATTTACTCTTAGCAATTTTAAATGTACAACGTTCTGTTTTTAAGTGTCTTCAACCCACCGTACAACACAATTAAAAACACCCATGCATATTCCTTCTGTCTAACACACTTTGAACCCTTTGACCACCACACCCCCATTTCCCGTAACCAGCTTCTATGCTCTGCTTCTGTACACTTGATTATTTTAGATTTCACAGACAGAGACCCCCACAAAACAAATTTCAATGACCCCCAAATAATCCTGCCCTTAACTTACTACTTGACCTTTTGAGACAAGGGAGCTGAGATCCTGAAGGCCTCAGGCAGACCTCCTAATGCCAAGATTGCACCCACTGCCTTCCCTATGCTGCAGCCCCTTGATAGTTACACCTGCCCTGTGCACCTGCCCCTTCTTTCAAAGCCCCTTATCTCTGTTAGTCAGAAAGATGATTTGAGGAAGCCTCTCCTGTTCTCTCAGCAAAATGTCTGTCACATTAAAAATTCCTTTCTCCCTGGGAAATCCTCATTGTCTCAATAATTGGATCTTTGTGCAAGGAGCCACTGGACCTAGAGCAACTCCCCCCATCCTCAAGGTTCCACAGCACAGCAAGAGCAGGTGCTATCCATGCCAGATTATCTCACTTAGCACGCTGTCCTCCAATTCCCTCCACGTCATTAGCGCAGCAGAACTTTCTCCTTTTTAAAGGCTGAACAGTATCCACTGTGTATGTGTGTAGATACCACATTTTCTTTATGCATTCATCTGCTGATGTTGCCTATTATTGGTTGATTCCAAAAATGGACACTATTGCAGGAAACAAAGGAGCTCACACATCTTTTCTACAAAGTGATTTCACATTTGGGGGTAAATACTCAGAAGTGGTATTGCTGGGTTGTGATTCTATTTTTAAATTTTTGAGGTCATTCCATATAGTTTTCCACCATGGCTGAACTTATTCCCACCAACAGTGGATGCTTTTGTTTTTTCTCTTGCCTACTTTCTCTGGCAAGAATAATCTCTACTCTTCTGTGGAGTAGAAGTGGTGAGAGCAGGCATCCTTGTCTTGTCCAGATCTTAGAGGAAATCTTTCAATTTATTATTATTAAATATAAAGTTACCTGTGGGTTTCTGTTGGGCAGGCTATTTTTTTTTTTTTTTTTTTTTTTGTAGAGACAGGGTCTCACTTTATCACCCTTAGTAGAGTGCTGTGGCATCACACAGCTCACAGCAACTTCTAAATCCTGGGCTTAGGCAATTCTCTTGCCTCAGCTTCCTGAGTAGCTAGGACTACAGGTGCTCACCACAACACCTGGCTATTTTTTTTGTTGCAGTTTGGCCAGGGCCGGGTTTAAACCCACCACCTTCGATATATAGGGGCCAGCACCCAACCCACTGAGACACAGGCACTGCCCTATTTTGTTGAGGTACATTCCTTTGATACCTATTTTGGTGATGATTTTCATAATGAAAGAATATTGAATTTTGTCAATTTTTTTTCTTGAAGGTTAATAAAAGTAGAAATTTTGACAGTTTACTGAGAGAAAAACTTAAAAGATGGAAGTTAGGACCTTTTCCTCATTCCCTTTACTCTTTAACTGAGAATATTTTTAGCCTTAGGACAAAGATTCCAAAAGCCTTAGGACAAAGATTATAATTTACGCTAATTCTTGCACCTGACTTAAGGAGCAGAGTCTCCACCACACATTAGTGCCAAAAATTCAACAGTTGCCTTCAAGTGGCTTGTAATACAGTTGTATGAAGCAGTGAATTCTTTGAAATACATATACCTAATTAAAAAATTCAAAAAACGAATTGTAGTTTTTACTGAAAAATATTTTTTATGTTTGCATTTATTCTTCATTTAACCTTTAAAACACTACTATAGTTGAATATTAAAACAGAAACAATAGCAAGTAGTGAGCATATTATGATTACAGTCCCTCACTCATTCATTACTGCACATAAAATGCCAGCATGCGTGTCATTCACGGGCCCCATTGAGAGGTTTGACACTGCACACCACCTCTGGGATGCTGTTCATCATCCTCATATGCTTCTCCATTGTAATGGCGCCATCTTTCCTGATTTGGATCAAAGTCCACCAGTTCTACTTGATCCATTTCATCAGTCTCTTCTGCTTCCTTCCTCTCTGGTAGAAGCTTTTCCAGCAATGAGAGTTTATCAGGAAAAAGAAAGCCATTTTCAGGAAAGTTTACCTTAACTTCAATGATTAGGTGACCCTTTTCATATGGTCTATGATAAATTGGCATGCCTTCATTTGGCACACGCTTGATGTCTCCATGCTTGACGATCTGACCTGGATGAGAGGTGATGACTATGGTTCTGTTGTCAAGAGTAGCTATTGGCTTTTGGAAGCCACACAATGTTTCAACCAGCTGTATGTCCATACACATGCAAAGGTCTTCTTCTCGTGGAGTAAAGACAGCATGGTCCTTCTGATCTAACACAATGATAATATGTCCTGGCTCCAATCCTGGTTCTTGGTCTCCTTCACCATGGAATGTTATCTTCTGGCCATCTTTCATGCCTTTGTTAATATGAACTTCCAGAATCTTCTTCTCTCAAACTATCTTCCTTCCATTGCAGCTTTTACATCTATCTTTAGGACTGATCCGTTCTCCATGGCCCATGCACACAGATTGAATTTGCTGAACCATTCCAGGTGCTATCTGATGGATTCTTATTTGCATTCCAGTACCTCGGCAATTGGCACAGCACTCTATTGCTCCCTTTTGCCACCTTGACCTTCACATTTGTTGCAAATCACATTCTTTTGCAGAGCTAGTTTTCTTGTGGCACCATTACATAAATCTTCTAAGGTAACCGAGAGCTGATGTATGACATTTTTACCTCTCCTTTTTCTCTGCATCCTTCCTCCTCCTCCTCCAAAAAACATATCAAAGATGTTCATGGGGGAAGCAAAACCACCACCTGCTCCACCCTCTCTAATTGCCTGTTCTCCTCCTTTGTCATATAATTCTGTTTTCTTTGCATCAGAGAGAACTTCATAAGCTTGAGAAATCTGTTTAAACTTCTCGCCTTCATTTGGATCCTTATCAGGGTGGTACTTCAAGGCCAGTTTTCTATATGCTTTCTTCAATTCTTTGTGCGTGGCATTGGGTTTGACTTCCAAAACATCATAGTAAGTGGTTTCTTTCACCATTTTCTACAGCCGGTGAGAGGGCAGAGGCCCACACAGTGGAGCGGAAAGGAGCACTTAGCTGTGCGTTGCTCAGGCAGCCGCCGCTCCTCTGCCTCCCACCAAGCATTCTGGAAAATTCCCTGAAAAATATTTTTTAAGAAAATTTTTTTAAATCTTAAAAATTTTGGCTTGGCACCTGTAGCTCAAGCAGCTAAGGAGCCAGCCAGGTACACCTAAGGTGGCGGGTTCGAATCCAGCCCGGGCCCACCAAACAACAATAATGGCTGCAACCAAAAATAGCCGGGCATTGTGGAGGGCACCTGTAGTCCCAGCTACTTGGGGGGTGGAGGTAGAGGACTCACTTGAGCCCAGGAGTTAGAGGTTGCTGTGAGCTTTGATGCCACGGCACTCTACCCAGGAGGACAGCTTGACGCTCTGTCTCAAAAAAAAAAAATCTTAAAAATTTTTAAATTAAAAATGTCAGCCAATTTTCATGAAAATGCTCATTAAATCAAATAGGAAAAAGTCTGCATGGATATTGGAAACTAAAGACAACAGTCAACATATACCAGAAATTGAAGGACATGTCACTAAACTAATCACCAGTTGGACCAGATTTTAAAAGGCCCTTAATGGACAACATGTGCTCTGTTCCCTGTGCCAAAGTAGTGAAATCAGTCAGGAACCTCAAATGACCCCACTCCCGACCCCCTCCAGGGACCTGCAAAGGGGGCTATTCCACAGCCCTTTGGGAATTTTTGTTTTTTCTCTGCAAACCAGTATCATAAAAACCCTGTCATCAAAACAAATGTGGCATTTTTTTCACCAAAGCAAAATTTGAGAGCTCCCTTAAAACACAAAGATCTAGCTGGGTGGTGGGAGGGTGACTGGAAAAATCACCTATATATCTGTCTAACAAGGGTACAAGTGAACTTTTCTAGAACTAGAATATAAATGTTTTGACACAATGACTATGCAAATGACATGAAATCTATGTTAACCAGCTTGATGAAAGTATTTCAAATTGTATATGAAAACACTACACTGTACCCCATGTTTGCATTAATGTATACAGCTATCATTTAAGAAAAGAAAAAAAGAAAAAAAAAACAGAAAGATCTGAAGCAGTGAGCACCAGGCAGGGGATGTGAAGAGATGCCCAAGTTTAGATTATTGGGGCTGAACCTACATAAGAGGTGGGAGGCTGGGTGGGAAGCAAGCGGGCTTAGGGCCCAGGGAAAGCCTAGCATGCTTGCTCCTGCCCTGGCACACCCGGGAGCAGGAGGAGGGGTGGGCGCCAGTGTTGGGAGCAGCCGAGCTGGGCTCCAGGGAGTGTGCTGGGCACCCTGGATACCTGTCTCTCTGAGCCACAGCCCAACTGCCAGGAGTTGCCCCCTTCTTGGCTTGGACCTGAGTGGACTGTGTGCATAGCTTGAAAGACCCTTTGACATTTGGCATCAGCTGTACCCAGTGGTCTGTGAGGGAGCTGGGGAGATTGGAAATATGATGATTGGTAAAAAATAAATAAAAATAAAATTGGCCTGAAAGAATTTCTCTTTGTTGTAGGAGAAATAAGCCGAAATTATCTGCATGCACATTTAGCCCAGACAGGGATTCTGGTGGCTCTCTTCCCGCAGCCCCAAGGAAGGGGAGCAATGCTCAAGAAGCTGAAGGGAAACTGTCTCTAACAGAAGAAAATTTCAAAATATATTTGTTAACTATATGTGTTCCATATACTTAAAAAGAAAACAAAATTGAGCCAAAGCAAGAAAATATTGTATGGAAACCAAAATCATAAGAGCCAAATTAAATTGTCCGTTTGACAATGCAGACTGCCATGTTGATTTAAGGGAGAAATTTGAAAAATAACCCTGGACCATGGAATAAAAGAAAAAAGAATAAAAATGATGACAGAGAAAGCTAGTAGAAAAGAAATAAAGTATACACAACCCAAATGGTCAATAGCTCCTCTTCCCAAAGGAGAAAGCAGATCTAAAGGCACAGAATAAATAATTCAACGGAAATAAAGAAAATAAAATAAGTGTTAAAAGAGAATCTCTCTTCAATATGAATAACGAATTTGTGCCTAGGCATTTAAAACCTTAATTTCTGTGTGATTCGTGAATGAGAGAAGACATAAACCTGGAAGGATTCTCGTTCCCACCCCTTGGGCCTCCTCCTCCCCACATAGCTCCTGCCACACCAGTATTGCACTCCTGCTGCAAAGCCTAGCTCAAAACCACCTCCACCATGAAGCAGTTTTCAGATTTTCTTAACCAATTGTTTTCTCCCTCTTTTAAATTCTCACATTCTGCTAATATCAACTATAATAATGAAAGCTCCTTGTATTATTCAGGTCATCTGAGACAGATGCCAAGAAACTGGGAAGTGGTTGAGGTGGGGGTGCAGGGAGTGTGGGCAGACAGAGATGCAAGTCTCACCCCAAGTGAAGACAGGAAAAGCAGGCAGGAACATCCTTGAGGCCTGTGCAGTGCTTGGAAGTTTGACAGGCTGCTGGGGAGTCTGAGGGCCAGAGTAGGTTGGAGGGGGAGTCCTTCATCTCTCAGCAACAGATCTTTCCATCTTTTGTATATGAAAACACGGCTATTGGGTGGCACCTGTGGCTCAAAGGAGTAAGGTGCCAGCCCCATATGCCAGACGTGGCGGGTTCAAACCCAGCCCTGGCCAAAACCTGCAAAAAAAAAAAAAAAAAAAAACACAGCTATTAATCCAGCGCCATCAGGTGGTTTTTAGTGGTCCTGTTGTGAGCCTGCCACTCCTGTATCTGGGTGTACACTTTTACAGAGATGACTGAGGTGAGAAGAGAGGAGAGATCTTCTGTTGGAGACCACAAACTTGGAGTCTTTAGCATCATTCTTTACAAATGAGCCAGCCAGCCTAAGCAGACTCTATCACAGAGGTCATCTAAAGTGACCACTTGTTTTCCAGCTGACCAGTGAGGCTCCCACAAAGCGAGGTTATTTCCCAGGATTTCATATTCCCTCTTCACAGACCAAGAATCAGACATCTGCATTGATCCTTAGTTCATGTTTCCAGCCTTCCACATGACTTCCTTCAGTGTCAGGGCAGATGAAGGATCAAGTGGTAAATTCTGAGATACATCTAAAGTCAAGTGTGCTGTTCATTTTGTTTCTAATGGGTGACTGGGAATGCAATACCTTCTTCAAGTAACTCACCAAAAATGAGTTACTTCCCACTTGAGCCCAAGAGTTTGAGGTTGCTGTGAGATATGACACCACAGCACTCTACAGAGGGCCACAAAGTGAGACTCTG
>NW_003852440.1:10754761-10761725 GCF_000181295.1 Otolemur garnettii | reverse complement strand
CAAAAACCGCAAAAAAAAAAAAAATAATAATAATAATAATAAGCTAGATTTCAAGGTCTACTGCAAAAGTTTTGAGGACAGCAAAGCGGTGACAGCAGGAAAGGGACTGAATTAGAAGCTGCAGGGATGTAAGTGCTCTACTGTTGACAAATGACTGGTTGATTCTGTACACACAGCTGCTAGAACCAAAGCACAGATGCAAGGCTGGCCGTGTTAACACAAACCACATAGCATTAACATTACTGTGTCGTTTCCTTTAAATAATGAGGCTATTCCTGGATGACAGAGATATTCATGAAATGGTTGTTGCAAGAGAAAAGAGAGAATATTATCATATTGCTTTCTACTAAGGAAAACATTACAAGAAATAACAGTGCATTGGGATAATATGTACAGTTGATCCATAAGTTCATGAGTTTCAATGCTATAGATCCAAGCCCACTTATGAAAAAACATGGGTTTTTTCAATGAAATGATAATCAAAAATACAGCATCCATGGGTTATAAGGCTAACATTAGGGAAGTTAATAACCCACACAATTAGGTTACATTGTTTGTATTTGTAAGGCCAAGTCCCAGTTCGATTGCACTTGAATCCTCACCCAGGAGCTGTGACACATGCCCATTAGGTGGGGACTTACAGTGTCCCCTGTCCTCCCCCCTTGTTGAATTTAATTGTTTATCCCTCATGTAGGCCTATAGTTGTTCATCTACTGGTTTCACCTAGTACTGAGTCCAGGGGATGCTTGATTTTGTATTCTCAAAATACAATGTATTCTAATATTCAGTCATAACAAGTGGGCTAACTTTTCTATAGACAAGTTCCACAGGGCCCATTTCAGGCCCCAAGCACACATGAGTTGGATATCAGCAGGGTCCTGGGACCAGAGCCATGAGTGGCTAAGAGAGGACTCTAATGTGCTCTTGGTTTATGTGCTAAAGCTGAACATCATTACCAGCAAACATATTGCTTTGATTTCATTTTAGTGTTGTTTGAGTGTGTTTAAGTATTACTTGCAGTGTGGTAACATGATTCTTCTGAACATTATTAGGACCCACCAGTGCCACCCATGGGCCACATGGCTGCCTCTGGCTTGGGCGGAGAAATCGTGGTCTTGATCCCACGTGTGTACACCCAGGAGGTCAGTCTCCAGGGCTCTGTGTAAGTGGCACAGGGGAGCCCAGGGCTGTGCCCCACCCCATGGCCCTGGAGTGATGGGCCTCCCATCTGTGCATTCCTGCAGCTCCCACGCAGAGTGACTCCAGAGACAAGACGTGCAGGGAACAGTCCCCTGGAGGAAAATGAGGAAAAAGGAGTGTTGATCTTGAAGAATCTTCCCTCATAGTCAGACGAGTGTTCAAGTGACTGGCTTGAAATCAGGACATTACACTTTCTTCATTCAAGTTCAGGATTTGTAGGACTTGTGAGATCCTTAGAGAGCAGGCTGGAAATTCCCAGCCCAAAAACCATCAGGTGAGAAAAGTCTGCAAATCTGAAACCTGATATTAAGTGGCAAAATCTTTGTATCAATATTTTTATTAATTATAAGTAAATAATAAGCATTAATAATAAATAAGCATTATTTGTAATAATGAATAATTAGAAACAACTTAAATATTCAACCATATTCTTCATTAAAATAATATTTTAAGAAGCTATATAAGCTGTTACTTTTAAATACAAAAAATGAAATAAAGAAATATTTATGTTGAACAAAGGAAAATATTTCAATGCAATACTTCATCTAACTAATGTTTCTAGTTACATAGCAGATTCAATACATCACACATGTTTTATCAGGGATTGAGTGACGGTCGTGTTTACACTATGTATATGTATGCATGTAAGTATATAAAAATAATTCCTGGGAGAAAATATCTGGATTTTCACATTATTATAGGTGAATTTATGGCCTATTTAAATTTGTTTCTCTACATAAAGTTCTAAAATTGAAGGCTGACTACAATTGGCATGTATTACTTTTAGAACCAAGAGAAAAGATGTTTAAACAATAACTTAATTACATCCTTTGCTGCTGAAGGGGAATAGGGCAAGTGAGGTCCAGCAAGCAGGTTTCTATGTTCAAGCAACATGCGGGTTTCCTAGAAAAGCCACAGTAAACCAGGTTTCATAAAACCTGGCCACTGCTCAATCCAATCATTACAACTAACAAACCAAAATAACATGTTTAATGTACCTCAAAACTGGCTTATATAGGCTCAGTGCCTGTGGCTCAAGCAGCTAAGGCGCCAGCCACATATACCTGAGCTGATGGGTTCGAATCCAGCCTAAGGCCACCAAATGACAATGACAGCTGCAACCAAAAAATAGCTGGGCATTGCGGCAGGCACCTGTAGTCCCAGCTACTTGGGAGGTGGAGGCAGGAGAATCACTTGAGCCCAGGAGTTGGAGGTTGCTGTGAGCTGTGATGCCATAGCACTCTACACAGGGTGACAGCTTGAGGCTCTGTCTCAAAAAAACAAACAAACAACAACAACAACAACAAAACTGGCTTATATAGGATTTTAGGATCACGTGTCACCAGGCCTAGGTGACAGGTATGAATGGAGACCCATATAATATGTGTCTAATATTTTACAGTTTCAAATCAAGCTAATTCTTAAATAAAATGTGTTTTTTCTTCTGTCAGCATGATTCCTTCATCTGAGAGCCAGGATACAATTTAGAGTTTGAAGAAGCTTCAGAATTCTGGGGCTGCCTGGAAATTGGCAGCACAAAGCAGACCCTGGGCTGTGGCCAACTTCCCTCCTCTTCTGCCCCAGCTCACACACTCACAGTCAGGCCCAGTAGAGGCCACACAGCCTCCTATTCCAAGCTATGTTCCCAGCCCGTTAGCAATCCCTGACCCTAAAATGCTCACACTAGTGGGGCGGGGGCTGTGATGGATCTGTCCAGGCCCTAGATGTGGTGTTATAGGTACCAGGTCCTGAACTCTCAGAGTGCTGTCCAGAATGAGGCCATGTTTCCTTCTCCCAGGTGTAGAAATGCTGGGAGGGGCCAGATCAAGGGCCAGCATGGCCCAGCATTCTGTCACCTAACATGAACACATGATCTGTTGTTGAGAAAGATGTTTCCTTATGTCAATTTGGTCAAATTGGTTCATGGCTTTGCTCAGGTCTTTGCTGCCCTTACTCATATTCTGTTTACCTGCCATAGTGATTACCAAAAGAGGAGTCTCCAGAGATAATTATGGATTTTGTTATTTCTCCTTTCAGCTCCTTCTGTTTTTGCTTTATATATTTTGTTGTTAGGAGGGTACATAATTAAGATTGATATATCTTCTTGGTAAATTAACCCTTTTATCATTATGTAATATCCATCTTTATTCCCCTTAAAGGCCTTGCTGTGAAGTCCACTTAGTCTGATGCTCCAGTCTGTTTATTATGTGAGTGGCTCTAGTATAGAGCATATAGTGGCGTCACATTTTTTTCAACCAAATCTGACATCCTTATTTTAATTAGTATGTTTATTCTATTTAATTATTGATATGTTTGAATTTAAATGTGGTGGTTGTTTTTTTCTATTTTTGTCTTTTGCTTCTTTTTTCATTTTTCTCATTATTTAAATATTTATTATATTTAATTTTAATTTATATATTGATTTGGGGCCATCTGTCATTTTATTTCAGTTGTTCTAGGAATTAGGACATAATTGTTCCATTCTACAGAATGCTGGGTATGATGTTCTTGGCCTTCTCCTCCTTGAGGTTAGCTGGGCTTCTTGAGCCTATAAATTTATATTTTTTCTTAATTTTCCAATGTTTCTATTCATATTCATTTAAGTATTTTCTTGCAACAATCTCTTTCTCCTGTTGTTTGGGACCTCAAAGATATAAATGTTAGGGTTTTTTTGTTATTTTTGCTATTTTAAATTCATTTTAAAAATATTTTCTCTGTGTATTCTTTGTATTGATCAAACTCAGTGAATTTTTCTTTTTAAAATTCCATTCTTATAAAAGAGCCCATTCATTTTTTTTACTTCAGATATAATATTTGTTTGCTTCTAAAATTTTCATTTTGTTGCTTTTCATAATTTTATTTCCTGTTCAAATTTTATTTCCTGTTACTTTGCATCCTAAGCATACCCTATATTATGCTGTTTAGACTCTGGGTACTGATAATATCCTCTGGAGAATATTGATTTGTTTTCACAGAGGATCGACCAGGTCGTGTTCAGATGGAGAACTCTTTTTCACCTACCATGATCATTCTCACGTCAGTCCCATTTTCAAAGTCATTGTTACACTTCTCAGCTCTCTCTGGCACGTGTAAGTTTGGGGTTAAGTCTGGGCTTTGCCCCAGTCAGTACCTGGAAGTAGAGGATTCCTCTCCAGCTCTCCTGATCTCTGCACAAGGGTACCTCTTCTTTTGATCCTCTACACAGAAAGCTGGGGTTCCCTCGGAGTTTTGTTGCTAAACACAGTAGAGAAGTCAGTGTGAAAGCAAGACCACAAATCACATTACAAAGTCCCCAGTTGGTAAGCTGCTATGATTTGAATGTGACTTCTCAAAGCATATGCTGTAAAATTAATCCCCAATGCCATAGTGCGGGAGTGGTGGCTACACAAAGGTGACAGGGCCATGAGGGCACCACTTCAAAGATGTATTAATGCTTTATTATAAAGCAGCATGTCTGATCCCTTCACTGCCATCTGCACATGGTCCCTTGTCCTTCCATCACAGGAGGGCTCAGTGAGAAGGCCCTCACTCAATGTCCACTCCCTCATCTCCCAGCTTCTCAAACCACAAGAAACAAATTTCTCTATATTATAATTACTCTGTCTTATGTATTCTGTTATAGCAGCCCCAAATGAACTAAGAAATAAGTCTTAGAAAAAGTGCTTTCTCCTCCCTGATTCATTGCACAGAACTCTTCTTCCTAGACAAGGCTCACTGTCCAGTTGCTTACATCCATTTTTTCCTCCTCCTATAACCCAAATATTATCCTTTACTTCAGTTTTAGGCAAGTCAAGTGTAACCTCTTGTAGAGTAATAATTTTCAGGACAAATCCCCTCTGGAGCATCTTCCCCAACCACCTGGTGTGATACCTGGTGCCCTTAGCAACTCCACACATTCAATTGTTTTGACTGAATCACAACCTCCTGGGGTTTCTATGTGCTTAATTTGATAGTTTTATGGATATTTAAATCCAGTTTGAACTCAATTAACTCTCACAAAGTGGACCAGTGACCTATAAAAATTACTGAAAAGAAAACGAATATTGAACCTCAGCAAATTTTAAAAAAATAGAAATCATTCCTTGTATTTTCCCAGACCATCATGGAATAAAAGTTGAACTCAATAACAACAGGAATCTGCATAATCATACAAAAATATGGAAACTAAATAACCTCATGCTGAATGATAGCTGGGTTGTAGATGAGATTAAGAAGGAAATTACCAAATTTTTGAAACAAAATGACAACGAAGACCCAAACTATCAGAACCTCTGGGATATGGCAAAGGCAGTCCTAACAGGGAAATGTATAGCATTTCAAGCCTTCCTCAAGAGACTGGAAAGAGAGGTAGTCAACAAATTAATGGGACATCTCAAGCAACTGGAAAAGGAAGAATATTCCAACACTAACCCCTGCAGAAGAAAAGAAATAACTAAAATTAGAGCAGAACTAAATGAAATTGAAAACAAAAGAATCATACAACAGATCAACCAATCAAAGAGTTGTTTTTTGAAAAGGTCAATAAGATAAACTTTTGGCTAACCTAACTAGAAGTAGAAGAGTAAAATCCCAAATTTCATCAATCAGAAATGATAAAGGCCAAATAACAATAGACTCCTGAGAAATCCAATAAATCCTTAATGAATATTACATAAAACTCTATTCTCAGAAGTATGAAAATCTGAAGGAAAAAGATCAATACTTGGAAACATATCACCCTCCTAGACTTAGCCAGAAATAAGTGGAAATGTTGGACAAGCCAATAACAAGTTCTTAAATAGCATCAACTATAAGAAATCTCCCCCAAAAGAAAAGCCCAGGACCAGATGGCTTCACATCAGAATTCTACCAAACCTTTAAAGAGGAACTAGTACCTATATTACTTAACCTTTTACAAAGCATAGAAACACATTCTATGAAGCAAATATCACCCTGATCCCCAAACCAGGAAAAGACCCAACAAGAAAAGAAAATTATAGACCAACATTGCTAATGAATATTGACACAAAAAATATTCAGTAAGATCCTAGCAAACAGAATCCAACAACACATCAAACAAATTATACATCATGACCAGGTGAACTTCACTATTGGGCCCTGATCAAACTAAAGAGCTTCTGCACAGCCAAGAAAACAGTAAGTAAATCAAACAGACAGCCCTCAGAATGGGTGAAGATTTTTTTCAGGTTATGTCTCTGACAAAAGTTTAATAACCAGAATCCATAGAGAACTCAAATGTATTAGCAAAAAGAGAATGAGTGATCCCATCTCAGGATGGGCAAGGGACTTAAAGAGAAATTTCTCCAAAGAAGATCAGTGCATGGCCTACAGATAGATGAAAAAATGCTCTCCATCCTTAATCATCAGAGAAATGCAAATCAAAACTACTTTGAAGTACCACCTAACCCCAGTAAGATTAGCCCATATCACAAAATCCCAAAACCAGAGATGTTGGCGTGGATGTGGAGACAGGGGAACCCTTCTACACTGCTGGTGGGAATGCAAATTAATTTGTTCCTTTTGGAAAGACACCTGGAGAACACTGAGAGAACCATTTGATCCTGCAATTCCTTTATTATCTTACAAGGGTACAAGTGAATCTTTCTAAAAGCAGAGTATGAATGTCTTAACTCATAACTGAAGGTTATGTTAACCAATTTGATGAGAGTATTTCAAAATACATATGAAAACAGCACACTGTACCCCGTGATTGCATTAATGTACACAGTTATACTATAAGAAATTAAAAAAAAAAAAAAAGACA
>NW_003852440.1:10752866-10754296 GCF_000181295.1 Otolemur garnettii | reverse complement strand
AAAAAAACAACCAAGTAATCCCATTTCACTGTGGGCAAGAGGCATGAACAGAAGCTTTTCCGAAGAAGATAGGCACATGGTCTACAGACACATGAGAAAGTGCTCATCATCATTAATCATCAGAGAAATGCAAACCAAAACTACTCTGAGATACTATCTAACTCCAGTAAGAGTAGCCCACGTCACAAAATCCCAAAAACTACAGATGTTGGCATGGATGTGGAGAAAAGGGAATACTTCTGCACTGCTGGTGGGAATGCAAGCTAGTACGTCCCTTTTGGAAGGAAGTTTGGAGAACACTCAGTGATCTGAATGTAGACCTGCCATTTGATCCTGCAATTCCTCTTCTAGGTGTATATCCAAAGGACCAAAAATCATTTGGCAACAAAGATATTTGCACCAGATTGTTCATTACAGCTCAATTCATAATTGCCAAGTCATGGAAGAAGCCATAATTGTAGCATTAAAAAAATGAAGACTTTACCTCTTTTATGTTTACATGGATGGAGCTGGAAAATATTCTTCTTAATAAAGTATCTCAGGAATGGAAAAAAAAATATCCAATTTTCACAATGTAAATTGTGAGACCAATTTACAATCTCTCACACTTGCAAGTGAAAAATGAAACACAACTATAGCCTAGGATGAAGGAGGAAAGGGGACGTAGAGGAGAAGGGAGGAGGTGGGTCAATAGAGGGAGGGTTAGAGGGGGGACACACCTATGGAGCATATTGCAAGTACAAGTTGGAATTATCAGGTGTAGAACACGAATGTTTTAATGCTGTAATTTGGTAAATGAGGTGAAGGCTATGTTGATTAGTACAATGTAAGCAGTCTAATTTGTACAAATAATCAACATGTTGAATCCCATGATGGCATAAATGTATTTGTGATCTACAGATGACTTAATAAAAAAAAAAAGGAAAATGAATATTGAATACTAATAAAGAACAGAGAGTAAGCACTATGGGTTATCAGAAAGGACAGAGGTGAGAGGTGGAATGTAGAGATTAAGTAAAAAGGTGATCAGGAATTCTGGGAAGATGATCAACTAGTAGCAACTCTGTGCAGAGGCTCCTAACAGGAGGACTGGACAGAATCGGACTCTATGAAGCCAAAGGTGGGGAGTTGAACCAAGAAAGAAGTTGAGCAAGCTGTAACTCCAAGGAGAGCATTCAAGAAAACAAATTACAGGTACAAAGCCTATTGACTAGAGGATGGGAGAGGCCTTCCCCAGGCAGGAGGCCTTCTGCAGGCTCTCTATAAGAGAGCAGGGAACAAAAGGCCTCTCACTTTACCTCGCTGGAGAGAGCTGCTAAACACCAGGTCTCTTTCTCCAGACAGGTCTCACTTATGACCTAGACACCACCCAACCAGGCATAAAATTGAATAACTATCCCCCCCATAGTTTCTTTTTCTTTTTTTTTTTT
>NW_003852440.1:10749171-10750397 GCF_000181295.1 Otolemur garnettii | reverse complement strand
AAGGTTGAGTAGTATAGGTACTAGTTCCTCTTTAAAGGTTTGGTAGAATTCTGATGTGAAGCCATCTGATCCCAGGGCTTTTCTTTTTAGGGAGATTTTGTATAGTTGATGCTTTTTCAGAACTTGATATAGGTCTGTTCAACATTTCCACTGCATTCTGGCTAAGTCTTGGGAGGTGGTGTGCTTCCAAGTATTGGTCGATTTCCTTCAGATTGTCGTATTTCTGGGAATAAAATTTCTTGTAATATTTATTAAGGATTTATTTAATTTCTCAGGGATCTGTTCTTATTTCATCTTTACTGTTTCTTATTGATGAGATTAGAGATTTTATTCTTTTATTCTTGGTTGGGTTGGCCAAAGGTTCATCTATTTTATTGACCTTTTCAAAAAACCAACTTTATTATTTATTGATCTGTTCTCTAATCCTTTTATTTTCAATTTCATTTAATTATGCTCTAATTTTGGTTATTTCTTTTCTTCTGCTAGGTTTGGGATTGGAATGTTTTTCCTTTTCCAGATGCTTGAGATGTCCCATTAAGTTGTTAACTTCCTCTCTTTCTGTTTTCTTGAGGAAGGCATGCAATGCTATAAATTTCCCTCTTAGGACTCCCTTTCAAGTATCCCAGAGGTTCTGATAACTCGTGTCTTCATTGTTGTTTTGTTCTAAAAATTTGGTAATTTCCTTCTTGATCTCATCTCTGACCCACCTATCATGCAGCATAAGGTTATTTAGCTTCCATGTTTTTGTACAAGACTGCAAATTCCTGTTATTACTGAGTTTGACTTTTATTCCATGATGGTCTAAGAAGACATGGAATAATTTCTATTCTTTTAAATTTACTGAGGTTAGACTTATGACCTAAGATGTGTTCGATTTTAGAGTATGTTCCATGGAATGATGTGAAAAATGTGTATTCATTTTTTTTAGGATGAAAAGTTCTGTAGATGTCTGTTAGGTCCAAAAGTTGAATAGTTAAATTTAAATCTAAAATTTCTTTGCTAAGCTTCTTATCGCAGGATCTATCCAACACTGCCAAAGGAGTGTTAATATCTCCAACTATGATGGAGCTGGGAGAGATCAAGTTGCTCATACCAGTTAGCATATCTTTTATAAATTGAGGTGCATTCTGGTTGGGTGCATAGATATTGATAACTGAGATGTCATCATATTGAGTATTACCCTTAACAAATATAAAGTGGCCATCCTTGTCTTTGTTTACTTTTGT
>NW_003852440.1:10738470-10748937 GCF_000181295.1 Otolemur garnettii | reverse complement strand
CCTGGTAAAATTTTGGACATCAAATTGCTCAAAAGTCCAGTAGACATTTTTAATACTTTTGCCATTGTGTAAGTTGGAATTTGATCAAAATTTTCTGAGTGAGATTACTTCTGTGGTGGAGGATTACCCTGGTCATTATGGAGGATAGGTTTGAGAATTTCCTGGAGAGCTGGTTTTGTTATGGCAAATTTCTTCAACATGTGAATATCATTAAAGTATTTAATTTCACCATTATGGATGAAACTCAGTTTAGCTGCATACAGGATCCTGGATTGAAAGTCATTTTGTATTAAGAGATTAAAAGTCGATGACCATCCTCTTCTGGCCTGAAAGATTTCAGCACAGAGATCTGCAGTCATTCTAATACTCTTCCCCTTGTAGGTTATGGTTTTCTTACATCTAACTGCTTTCAGAATTTTCTCTTTCATCTTAACTTTGGTGAAGTTAATTATGATGTGCCTGGGGGATGTCTTGTTTGGGTTGAGTCATTCTGGGTTTCTGAAATTGTCTGCTATCTGAATTTCAGAATCTCTTGGCATGTCTGGAAGGTTCTCTTTCATAATTTCATGAAGAAGAGCCTCTGTGTTTTGTGAAGCAACTTTGTCACCTTCAGGGATTCCTATAAGGCGAATATTAGTTTTCTTTAAATTATCCAAGAGCTCTCTGAGAGAAAGATCCGTTTTTTGTTCTCCATTTCTTTTGATCTTTCTGCTCCTGGGCTTGTTCAAAAGCTTTGTCTTCAATGTCAGAGATCCTTTCTTCTGCCTGTTCCACTCTGTTACAGAGGGATTCCACCATATCTTTCAGATCCTTGAGGGCTACTAACTCTTGCCTCAATGTTTCGAAATCTTTGCTCATTTTATCTATGAAATCATTGAATTCTTGAGACAGCTTTTGAATAATTTCTTGAGATATCTTTTGAATCATTTCTTGAAATTCTAATTCCCTCCTATCTTCCATTCTGTTAATCTTATTTACTCTTCAAATTCTGAACTCAATTTCTGACATCTCAGCCATCTGTTTATGGATGGGGTCTTCAATTGCATCTGCCCCATTTTTCCTTGGGGGAGTTGATCTACTCTGGTTATTCAAGTTGCCAGGGTTTTCCGCTGATTCTGCCCCATGCTGAGTTTACCCTTTTTGGAGACCTTATCAGAACCATTCAGTCAGTGGCTTCCTCTGGTTACCCAGAGAGATAGGGTGTGTCTGTCATCTTTTCCCAGTTCTCGGACACTGGGGTGACTAGGGCACAGCAGAACAGCAGCAGCTGTGCAGGAGTGTGCATAGCTGGTTCAGACCTTGTTCAGCCTGCCAGGACGACCGGCAGGCTGGAGACCACCAGCAGCTGGATCAGTCCTAGTTCAGCTCCACCAGGGTGACTGGGGGGCAGGGGACCTGCAACGATGGTGTGGGGTGCTTGCGCAGCTGGATCAGTCCTAGTTTGTCCCTGCCAGGGTTACCAAGGGGCAAGAGAACAACAGCAGCTGTGCAAAGCACAAGAGCAGCCTAATCAGTCCTACTTCATCCCTCCCGGGGAGACACAGATGGAGCAGGGGAATGACATTCAGCTCCACTGTGGTGGCCAGAGAGCAGGAGAATGGCAGCAGCTGGATCTGTCCTAGTTCGGCCCCACCAGGGTGACCAGGGGGGAGGGGAATGGCAGCGGCCGGATTAGTCCTAGTTCGGCCCCACTGGGGCAACTTGGGGGAAGGAGAATGGCAGCGGCGGAACAGTCCTTGATCAACCCCACTGGGGCAAGTGGGGGGGGGGTAGGGGAGCAGCAGCAGCTGTGTGGGGAACACATGCAGCCCAGTCAGTCCTATTTCAGCCCCACTGGGGCAACCAGGGGACAGGGGAACTGTGGCAACTAGATCAGTTCTTTTTCAGCCCCGCCAGAGCAACTGGGGGGCAGGCGAATGGCAGCGGTGGTGCAGGGCACTCATGCAACCAGATCAGTCCTAGTTCACCCCACCAGGGTGACCAGGGGGCAACCAGGGAGCAGAGGAACAGCAGCAGGCAGATCAGTCCTAGTTCAGCCCTGCTGGAGCAACCGGGGGGCAGGGGAATGGGGAGCAAAGGACTCCTCCACTGCCACCTGCTGGATGCATGCAGCACTAGCAAGCCGATGTGGGCCCCCCTGGCTCAGGAGCCTGTGGAGGGGGACTTCTCCGCCACCACCCACGGGATGCCCATGGCTCTAGCAAAGAGTTCTGGGCCCGCCCAGAGCAGTAGACTCTTCTACTGTGTCCCTGTGGGTTGCATGTGGCTCTAGCAAGCAGTTCTGGGCCTGCCCAACATGGTGTCTGGAACTGGGAACTCCTCTGCCATGGCCTGTGGGATGCGTGTGGCTCTAGCAAACAGTTCTGGGCCTTCCTGGAGCAGTAGACTTCTCCACAGTGGCCTTACAGGTTGCATGTGGCTCTAGCCAGCAGTTCTGAGCCCACTCAACACTGGTGTCTGGACCTGGGAACTCCTCTACCATCACCCACAGGGCATGCACGGCACTAGCAAGCCGATCTGGGCCCTCCCAGCATGGGAGCCCAGAGCGGGAAACTCCTCCGATGCTGCCTGTGCAACACATGGCTCTAGCAAGCAGTTCTGGACCTGCCCAACACTGGTGTCTGGAGTGGAGAACTCCTCTGCTACCACCAGTGAGGCATGCACAGCACTAGCAAGCCCATCTGGGCCCTCCCGGCGCAGGATCCCAGAGAAGGAACTCCTCCATCGCTGCCCATGGGATGCACATGGCTCTAGCAAATAGTTCTGGGCCTGCCCAACACAGGTGTCTCGAACAGGGAACTCTTCCACTGGCCCCCATGAGGTGTGTGTGTCTCTAGCAAGCAGTTTTGGGCCTGCCTGGAATGGAGGACTCCTCCACCACTGCACATGGGATGCCCACAGGACTAGCAAGCAGATCTGGGCCCACCCAGAGCAGAAGTCTGGAGCAGGGATTTCCTCTGCTGCCCGAGGGGTGTGCAACTCTAGCAAGCAGTTCTGGGCCCACCCAGAGTGGGGGACTCCTCCACTGCCTCCCGCGGGGTGTGCATGGCTCTAGCAAGTAGTTCTGTGCCTGCCTGGAGCTGGGGGCTCCTCTGCGGCCACTTGCCACCCGTGGGAGGCATGCAGCTCTAGCAAGCAGTTCTTCAGCCTGCTTTGTATCTGTATTTTGTGTTCTTAAATGCTCGTCCTTGGATTTACAGCTTGCTGAACTTCTTTCTGGGCTCAGCTCTCCGTCTTTGGCTTCATAGATTCTGATTCCATCCAGTTTTTCTTCCTTTGCTCAGGAGCCTCTGACAAGGGCTGCTATCAGTCGGCTATCTTCCCAGAATACCCAAAGTTGGGTTTTTTTAAAGATTAATAAAATTGATAGACCTTTGGGCAACCTAAATAGAAACAGAAAGGTAAAATCTCTAATATCTTCTATCAGAAACAATAAAGGAGAAATAACTACGGACACCTCAGAAATTCAAAAACTCTTCAATGATTACTTCAAAAAACTCTATTCCCAGAAATATGAAAATCTGAAGGAAATGGACCAATACCTAGAAGCACACCACCTTCCTACACTCAACCAGAATTAGAAATCTTGAATAGACCTATATCAATCTCTGAAATAGCATCAACAATACAATATCTCCCAAAAAGGAAAAGTCCAGGATCAGCTGGCTTCACATCCAAATTCTATCAAATCTTCCAAGAGGAACTAGTACCTATATTATACAACATTTTCCAAAGCATAGAAAAAGAAGGAATACTCCCCAACACATTCTATGAAGCAAATATTACCTTGATCTCCAAACCAGAAAAGGATTTGACAACAAAAGAAAATTATAGACCAATATCATTAATGAATATTGATGCAAAAATATTGAATAAGATCTTAGGAAACAGAATTCAACAGTACATCAAAAAAATTACACAGCATGATCAAGTTGGTTTTATTCCAGGGTTACAGGGTTGGTTCAACATATGCAAATTTGTAAACATAATACACCACATAAATGAAATTTTTTAAAAAGACCATATGATTCTCTCAATTGACACAGAAAAAGCTTTTCATAATATCCAGCATCATTTCATGATCAGAACATTGAAGAAAATTGGCATTTCTTAAACTGATAGAGGCCATCTACAGCAAACCCACAGCCAATATCACATTGTTTGGAGTAAAACTGAAAACATTTCCTCTCAGATCAGGAACTAGGCAAGAATGCCCATTGTCTCCATTGCTATTCAACATAGTAATGGGAGTCCTAGCCATTACAATCAGGCAAGAGAAAGTGATCCAGAGTATCCAAATAGGGTCAGAGGAGATCAAACTACAACTCTTCGCTGATAATATGATCCTATACCTGCAAAATCCCAGGGACTAAACTATTAAACTCTTAGAAGTGATTGAGGAATACAGCAATGTCTCAGGATATAAAATCAATACTTATAAGTCAGTAGCTTTTATATATGGCAACAATAGTCAAGCTGAAAATATAGTCAAGGACTCTATTCCTTTTACAGTAGTGCCAAAGAAGATAAATATCGGGAATTTACCTAACAAAGGATGTGAAAGAGCTCTATAAAGAGAACTATGAAACTCTGAGAAAAGAAATAGCTGAAGACGTGAACAAATGGAAAAACATACCGTGCTCATGCCTGGGAAGAATCAACATTGTTAAAATGTCCATAATATTCAAAGCAATTTACAGATTTAATGCAATCTCTATCAAAGCACCAATGTCATACTTTCAGAGCTTGAAAAAATAGTGCTTTCTTTTATATGGAATCACATATTAAAAAATTCAAATAGGGAGGGGGAGGTGCAAGATGGCTGATAAGCACCAGCCTCCAACAGAAGCTCCCATCCAGAGGGAAGAATAATGTCTAGAAATTACCCAACAAAGTTGAAGACTGGGAGCTCAGCCGAGAGAGAGAGCTATATGTTCAGGACACTTCTGCTGAGGCAAGTTGCAACTCCAAGAAAGTAATCTACAGGTACATAATTCATCCCCAAAGGAAAAGTGTCCGTCCCCTCCTCCAAGAAAGTTGTGTTTTTCTCCTTATTTTCTCTTCATCTGCTCCTGTAAGAATTCTACAGGTGAGTGGTGAACTGAGGACCTATTATTTTACCCCACATGTGAGAGCTACAGGAAATGGGGTCTACTTCCCTAGAGGGACTCTGCTGAGATTCCAATCACTCTCTCCCCAGGCAGAAAAATAAAACTAACGTTTTTCACTGCCGTTTTGAATTTCCAGTTCACCCTGTCACCCTTGCCTGCAGAGACAGTGAGGGGAGGCCCAAGAACAGCATCCCTCCACCCCTGTGAGACCAAGTGACCCATCCCAGTCCTAAAGCTGGAGAACTGCTAGAGCCCTGCATTCCTCTGGTGGCAGGCAGAGCTCCCGCTACCCTCACCAGGCCTGGGCTGCAGGAGAACTGCAAGAGGACGGTCAGTTGAGAGGAGAGCAACAGCTGCAGCAGCAGGAACAATAAGGCTCATACCCCTGAGGCTTTTCTGGACAGACATGCCATGTTTCCCTGGACATTCAGAGGAAGCCAGCATCTTCTCTAGTGGCAGCCACTGGAAGAACAGTTCCAAGACAGACTCAAAATGGTGTAATTCATAATAGGGCAGAATCAGTGGGAAAAGTCAGGCAACATGAATAACCAGAGTAGATCAACTCCTCCAAGTAGAAATGGGGGAGATGCAATTGAAGATCCCATCCATAAACAGATGGCTGACATGTCAGAAATCAAGTTCACAATTTGGATAGCAAATAAGATTAACAGAATGGAAGAAAGGAGGGAATTAGAATTTCAAGAAATTATTCAAAAGATGTCTCAAGAATTCAATGATTTCATAGATAAAATGACCAAAGATATTGAAACATTGAGGCAAGAGTTTACAGCCCTCAAAGATCTAAAAAAAAAAAAATCAGTAAAATCCCTCGGTAACAGAATGGAGCAGGCAGAAGAAAGGATCTCTAACATTGAAGACAAAGCTTTTGAACATGCCAAAGTGCTCAAAGATGAAGAGAAATGGAGAGCAAAAATAGATCGTTCTCTCAGAGAGCTCTGGGATAATTTGAAGAAAACTAATATTCGCCTTATAGGAATCCCTGAAGGTGACAAAGTTGCTTCACAAAACACAGAGGCTCTTCTTCATGAAATTATGAAAGAGAACTTTCCAGACATGCCAAGAGATTCTGAAATTCAGATAGCAGACAATTTCAGAAACCCAGAATGACTCAACCCAAACAAGACATCCCCCAGGCACATCATAATTAACTTCACCAAAGTTAAGATGAAAGAGAAAATTCTGAAAGCAGTTAGATGTAAGAAAACCATAACCTACAAGGGGAAGAGTATTAGAATGACTGCAGATCTCTCTACTAAAACCTTTCAGGCTAGAATAGGATGGTCATTGACTTTTAATCTTCTAAAACAAAATAACTTTCAACCTAGGATCCTGTATCCAGCTAAACTGAGATTCATTTAAGATGGAGAAATTAAATACTTTAATGGCATTCATATGTTGAAGAAATTTGCCATAACTAAATCAGCCCTCCAGGATATTCTAGACCAATATTCCATAGTGGCCAGTGCAATCCTCCACCACAAAAGTAAACTCACTCAGAAATTTTGATTAAATTTCAATTTCCACAGTGGCAAAAGGATTAAAAATCTCTACTGAACTTCTGAAAAACTCAATACCCAGAATTTTACCAGGCTTATCAATAATTTCAATCAATGCAAATGGCTTAAATTGTCCTCCAAAGAGTCACAGAAGGGCTGACTGGATACAAAAACTCAGGCCAGATATCTGTGGCATACAAGAATCTCATCTTACCTTAAAAAATAAATATAGACTCAGGGTGAAGGGATGGTCATCTATATTCTAGGCAAATAGAAAGCAGAAAAAAGCCGGTGTAGCAATTTTATTTGCAGGTACAATAGGCATTAAACCAACAAAAGTAAGCAAGGATAAGGATGGTCACGTTATTTTTGTTAAAAGTAGTATGCAAAATGATGTTATTTCAATTATCAATATTTATGCACCCAATCAGAATGCACTTCAATTTATAAGGGGTACTCTAATAGGCATGAGCAACTCAATTTCTCCCAGCTCCATCATAGTCGAAGATTTCAATACTCCTTTGGCTGTGTTAGATAGATCCTCCAACAAGAAGCTTAGCAATGAAACTTTAGATTTAAACTTAACCATTCAGCATTTGGATTTAACTGACATCTACAGAACATTTCATACTAACAAAACTGAATACACATTTTTCTCATCAGCCCATGGAATATACTCCAAAATTGACTACATCTTAGGTCACAAGTCTAACCTCTGCAAATTTTTAAAAATAGAAATCATTCCATGCATCTTCTCAGACCATCATGGAATAAAAGTTGAACTCAGTAACAACAGGAATCTGCAGACTCAAACAAAAATACAAACTAAATAACCTTATGCTCCATGATAGGTGGGTCAGAGATGAGATCAATAAGAAAATTACCAAATTTTTGGAACAAAATGACAATGAAGACACAAGTTACCAGAACCTCTTGGATACTGCAAAGGCAGTCCTAAGAGGAAAATTTATAGCACTGCAAGCTTCCTCAAGAAAATGGAAAGAAAGGAAGCTAACAACTATGGGACATCTTAAGGAAATGGAAAAGGAAGAACACTCCAATCTGAAACCCAGCAGAAGAAAAGAAATAACCAAAATTAGAGAAGAATTAAATGAAATTGAAAATAAAAGGATTATAGAAAAGATCAATAAATCAAAAAGTTGGTTTTTTGAAAAGGTCAATAAAATAGATAAACCTTTGGCCAACCTAACCAAGAAAAAAAGAGTAAAATCTCTAATATCATCAATCAGAAATGGTAAAGACAAAATAACAACAGACCCCTCAGAAATCCAAAAAATCTTTAATGAATATTACAAGAAACTTTATTCTCAGAAATATGACAATCTGAAGGAAATAGACCAATACTTGGAAGCACGCTACCTTCCAAGACTTACCCAGAATGAAGTGGAAATGTTGAACAGGCCTATATCAAGTTTTGAAATAGCATCAACTATACAAAATCTCCCTAAAAAGAAAAGCCCAGGACCAGATGACTTCACGTCAGAATGACGATGGCTTCACATCTCTACCAAACCTTTAAAGAGAAACTAGTACCTATATTACTCAACCTTTTCCAAAACATAGAAAAAGAAAGAATACTACCCAACACATTCTATGAAGCAAACATCACCATGATACCAAAACCAGGAAAGAACCAACAAAGAAAGAAAATTACAGACCAATATCACCAATGAATATTGATGTGAAAATATTCAACAAGATCCTAACAAACAGAATCCAGCAAGTCATCAAACAAATTATACACCAGACCAAGTGGGTTTTATCCCAGGATCTCAATGATGGTTCAACATATATAAATCTATAAATATAATTCATCACATAAACAAATTAAAAACAAAGGCCATATGATTCTCTCAATTGATGCAGGAAAAGCTGTTGATAATATCTAGCGTCCCTTCATGATCAGAACACTTAAGAAAATTGGTATAGAGGGGACATTTTTTTTTTTTGAGACAGAGCCTCAAGCTATCCCCCTGAGTAGAGTTCCATGGCATCAAAGCTCACAGCAACCTCCAACTCCTGGACTCAAGCAAGTCTCCTGCTTCTGCCTCTGCCTCCCAAATAGCTGGTACCACAGGTGCCCGCCACAACGCCCAGCTATATTTTGGTTGCAGCCATCATTGTTATTCAGCAGGCCCGGGCTGGATTCGAACCCACCACTTTAGGTGTATGTGGCTGGTGCCTTAGCCACTTGAGCCATAGGCACTGAGCCAGAAGGAACATTTCTTAAATGGATAGAGGCCATCTACAGCAAACCCACAGCCAATATTGTATTGAATGGAGTAAAATTGAAATCATTTCCACTCACATCACCAGTGATGTAAGGCTGCCCATTGTCTCCATTGCTCTTTAACATTGTAATGGAAGTTTTAGCCATTGCAATTAGGGAAGAAAAGGTGATCAAGGATATCCATATAGGGTCAGAAGAGATTAAACTTTCACTCTTCACTGATGATATGATTGTATATCTGGAAAACACCAGGGATTCTATTACAAAACTCTTAGAAGTGATCAAGGAATACAGCAGCATCTCAGGTTACAAAATCAATACTCATAAATCGGTAGCCTTTATATATACCAATAGTAGCCAATATATACCAATGCTGAAAAAACAGTCACAGACTCTATTCTGTTCACAGTAGTGCCAAAGAAGATGAAATATTTGGGAGTTTACCTAAGAAAGGATGTAAAATATCTCTATAAAGAGAACTATGAAACTCTAAGAAAAGAAATAGCTGAAAATGTTAACAAATGGAAAAACATACCATGCTCATGGCTGGGAAGAATCAACATTGTTAAAATCTCCATACTACCCAAAGCAATATATAATTTTAATGCAATCCCTATTAAAGCTCCACTGTCATACTTTAAAGATGTTGGAAAAATAATACTTCGTTTTATATGGAATCAGAAAAAATCTCAAATAGCCAAGACATTACTCAGAAATAAAAACAATAGTGATCAAAATGGCATGGTATTGGCAAAAAACAGAGACGTAGATGTATGGAACAGAATAGAGAGCCAAGAGATGAATCCAGCTAGTTACCATTACCTGGTCTTTGACAAACCAATTAAAAACATTAATTGGGGAAAAGATTCCCTATTTAACAAATGGTGCTGTACAAACTGGCTGGCGACCTATAGAAGACTGAAACTGGACCCACACCTTTCACCACTAACTAAGATAGACTCTCACTGGATTAAAGATTAAACTTAAGACATGAAACTATAAAAATACTAGGAGAAAGTGTAAGGAAAACACTTGAAATCAGCCTGGGCGAATATTTAACAAGGAGGATCCCCCATGCAATTGAAGCAACATCAAAAATACACTACTGGCACCTCATCAAACTAAAAAGCTTCTGCACTGCCAAGAACTCAATGAGTAAAGCAAGTATACAGCCCTCAGCATGGGAAAAGATATTTGCTGGTTATGTCTCCAACACCAGAATCCACAGAGAACTCAAATGTATTAGCAAGAAGAGAACAAATGATCCCATCTCAGGATGGGCAAGAGACTTGAAGAGAAACTTCTCTGAAGAAGACAGGTGCAGGGCCTACAGATATATGAGTGATGTGAGCACCTTTCCATGTGTTTACTTGCTTTCATGACATGCATCCCTTTGTGAATGGTTCCAGTCTTTCACCCATGTTTAGGTTGGGATTGCTTGTCTTTTATTATTGGGTTACAAATATTCTCTATATATCATGGCTTTAATTCCTTTACCATATATGTGAATTAAAAGAAAACTTCCGGCTCGGCGCCTATAGCTCAACCAGCTAAGGCGCCAGCCAGGTACACCTAAGGTGGCGGGTTC
>NW_003852440.1:10718080-10738347 GCF_000181295.1 Otolemur garnettii | reverse complement strand
AGTTGGAGGTTGCTGTGAGCTGTAATGCCACGGCACTCTACCCAGGGGGGACAGCTTGAGGCTCTGTCTCAAAAAAAAAAAAAAAAAAAAGAAAACTTCCAGTCTGTGGCTTGTATTATACTTTTATTAACAGTTTTAAAAATCATAAGTTAAATTTTGTTGACCTCTGATTTATTGTTATTTTTCTTTTTATGGTTTGTGCTTATGCTCTAAGAAATATTTGCCTAAAATTCCAATATTTTCTTATATATTTAATTCTTGAAGTTTTAAGATTTTAGCTTTTACATTTAGGTTTATGATTTATTTGGCAGTTAATTTTTTTTGAGACAGAGTCTCACTCTGTCACCCTGTGAAGAGTGCTGTGGTGTCACAGCTCACAGCAACCTAAGACTCATTGAGGTAATCCTCTTGCCTCAGCCTCTGGAGTAGCTGAGACTATAGGTGCCTGCCCTAACACCCAGTTAATTTTTCTATTTTTAGTAAAGATGGGGTCTTGCTCTTGCTCAGGCTGGTCTTGAACTCCTGAGCTCAAGAGATCCACACACCTCAGCTTCCCAGAATGCTAGGTGAGGGTTAATTGTTTTGTGTGGAACAAGGTAAGAATTACATTTTTTTCTTTCTCCTTTTTTCTTCTTATTTTTGTAAATGGATGTCTAATTACTCCAATGCCATTTTTTTTTTTTTTTTTTTGGCATTTTGGCTGGGGCCAGGTTTGAACCTGCCACCTCTGGTATATGGGGCCAGCTCCCTACTCCTTGAGCCACAGGTGCCACCCTACTCCAATGCCATTTTTAATTATATGGTTTCCCATTGTTTTACACCTTTATAGAAGGTACAGTGGCTTAAAGAATAGGCAGGCCCATTTGAGGAGGAAATACTATTTATTTTCGTGTTTACTGTCCTACATACAATGTTATACATCCACTCAAAAATTATGAGGAACATAGCTCAGCACCTATAGCTCAGCGGCTAAGACACCAACCCCATACACCAGAGCTGGCAGGTTCAAACTGAATTGTGGGGGCCCCAGTAGTCCCAGCTACTTGGGAGGCTGAGGCAAGATAATTCCTTAAGCCCAAGAGTTTGAGGTTGCTATGAGCTATGACACCATGGCACTCTACTAAGGGCAACGTAGTGAAACTCTGCCTCAAAAAAAAAAAATCACAGATTTGATAGTTGTGTCTTTTTTAGAATTTGTGTCATCTAAATTACCTATTATTTTTGTTTCCATAGGGCTTATAGCATTATCCCCTTTCTTATTCCTAATTTTTTTAATTGAATCTTCACTCTTTTTTTTCATGGCCATTATAAACTAAAGGTTTGTCAATGTTTTTGATCTTATCAATTAACTTATTTTGATTTTGTTGATTTCCTCGTTGTTTATCTAGTCTCTAATTAATTTCAGCCTTAATCTTTGCTCTTCTCTTTCCTTCTGCTTGTCTTAGCTTTAAATTCCTCTTTCTTTTCCAGTATCTAAGGTAGAAATTAAGTCACTGAAATAAGATACTTCTTTTTAATATATGCATTTACAGACACGTACTTTGCTTTACATACTGCCATAGCTACATCCCATAATTTTGGTATGTTATGTCTTGACTTTCAATCATTTCAAAATATTTTTTAATTAACTTTGTACATTTTTCTTTCTCTAATTGATTGTTTAGGGGTATGTTGTTTGATGTGCACATATTTGTAAAAATTTCCAGATTTCTTTCTGTTTTTTGGTTTCTAATTTCATTTCATTGTTGTCAGAAAATATACTTTGATTTACTTCAGTTTTTTTTAACTTTACTGAAGCTTGTTTTAAGGCCTAACACATGCTCTATTCTGATGAGCACTCAATGTGCACTTGAAAAAAGAGCGTATTCTGCTATGGTTGGGTGGGGAATCTGTGGGTGGATCTGTACCTATCTGCTCAGCTTAGTTAACTAGACTAGAAGTCTTCTATGTCTTTGTCAATCTTTTGTTTACTCCTTTTGTTAACTATTAAAAGTGGGTGTAAAGATCTCCAAGTACTGTTATTTAATTTATTTCTTCTATCAATTTTGTCATTTTGTTGTGTATACTTGGGGACTCTACTGTTAAGTGAACGTGTATTTATAATGCTGTGTCTATCTCTTGACTCGGCTCTTTTCTCATGAAATGGTCCTATCTCTAGTAAAGCTTTTTTGTTTTAAGGCAATCTTTCTGATGTTAATAGAGCAGCTCCAGTTTTCTCATGGTTGCTTGTTGCATCTTATGTCTTTTCTGATTCTTTTACTTTCAAACTACTTGCATCTTTGAATCTAAAGTGTGATTCCTACAAAGAGTGTAAAGTCAGATTTTGCTATGATCTGCATGTTGTATGTCCCTGAAATTCATATGCTGAAATCCTACCCCCAAGGTGATAGTATTAGAAGGTGGGGCCTTCAGGAAGTGATTCAGTTATGTAAGTGGAGCCCTCATAAATGGGATCAGTGCCCTTAGAAAAGCCTTTGTCTTCTGCCATGTAAAGTCATGATGAGAAGATGCCTGTTCATGAAGAAGCTCTTACCAGAAATTGAATCTGATGGCAGCTTGATCCTGAAATTTCAAGCAACCAAAACTATAACAAATCTTTGTTGTTTATAATCCTTCCAGTCTACAGAATTGTGCATCCCAAATAGACTACTACAGATCTGCTTCCTTTATCAGACTCAGATTTTTTATTAGAGTGATTAATCCATTAATATTTAATATTATTATTGATATAGTTGCATTATATCTGACTTTTTTCTTGCTTTCCATATGTCTCTTTTCATTCTTTTTTCCTCAATTTATTGCTTTTTTGCATTAAGTAAATGTTTTCTAGTGTAACTTTTAATTTCTTTACTGAACCATTGCATCTTTGATTAATAGTTTCTTTTTATTATGCAATTAGTTATTTATGTATGCTGAGCTTACCACATACATACTAACTCATCACAAAACCTTTGGATTTATACCACATTTATTCTAGTGAGATATAGAAATGCTATTTCTATATACATCTTTTTCTTTTTTTGGCCATTATGTTACACATTTTACCTTTACATATACTAGAAATTTTGCAATATATTATTATGGTCATTAATTTATATAATTGTTATCTTTAAGGAAATTTATAATAAAGGGAAAAGAAATATGTATGCCCAATGTTCGTTATATTTATCTTCTTTTTCACCATTTCTGGTTAGTCATTTCTAGAATGAAGCTGCCCTCTGGAATCATTCCTTCCTCCAGTGCAGCTTTGCTACCACCCTCTCTTCTGTGCTGGTTTTGTCCAACACTTTACATATCTGTACGTTACGTACATATGCATATTGTTTCATACAGTTGATCTTTATATCAGTTAAAAAAAGAAAAGGGAAGAAATAAGCATTTATACTGTTTTTCATTATAGTTTAGTTAGTGTTAGGGTCCTTTGTTTCTTTGTCTGGGTTTTGAATTTCTGTCTGGGTTCACTTGGGTTAGGTATGAAGAACTTCTTTTAGTATGTCTTATAAGATTCAGTTGTTTAACAATAATTCTCTCAGTTTGTTTATATCTTGGAATGTCTTTATTTCTTTCCACCTTCATTTTTGAAATACAGTTTTGTTAAATATAAAATTCTTAGTTGAAATTTTTGTTAGGACTTTGAATATGTCATGACACTGCCTTCTGACCTCAATTGTTTGTGAGGAGTCATCAGTTTTTATTATAAGGATTGGTATGATATGAATCTTACTACTATCAAATTTTCTCTTCATCTTTGCTTTTAAACCTCTTTACTATGATGTCTCTGAGTGAAAATTTTGGAAGATTATCCATTTTAAATTGTTTGGTCTTATTGGAATTATAAACTAATTTTTTATCAAATTTTGAAAAACATTGGGCATCATTTCTTTAAACATTTTTTTTAGTCTTTCCTGTGTTGCCTCTCTTTTTATAACTCCCATTGCACAATTCTGGTCTGGATAATAACATCCCACTTAATAATGTCCCACTTTCTCTGATGCTCTGTACATTTTGTTTTCATTCTTCCTTGCTCCCTTTTGTTAAGATTGTGTAGGCTCTCTAGCTTTAAGTTCAAGTTCATCTATTTTTCTTCTTCCAGTTCAAATCTTTTCTTGAGCCCACCTAGCAAATTTTTCATTTCAGTTATTGCGTTTTTCTTCTTGAGACTGAGTCTCACTATGTTGCCCTTGGTAGAGTACCATGGCGTCACAGCTCATATCAATCTCAAACTCTTGAGCTTAACCGATTCTCTTGCCTCAGCCTCCCAAATAGCTGAGACTACAGGTATCCACCACAGTGCCCAGCTACTTTTTTTATTGTTGTTGTTATTGTTGTCACTGTTGTTTAGCTGGCCAGGTTCAAATCCACCATCCCTGGTGCATGTGGCTGGCACCCTAATCACTGAGCTATGGGCACTGAGCCCAGTTATTGCATTTTTTAAGCCCAGAATTTCCATCTCTCATTTCAAATTATCTATTGGATGAGACACTGTCATTATACCTCCCTTTATCTTTTTAAACATTTCCTTTAGTTCGTCAAATATATTTATAATGGCTTCTTTGAACTTTTTATCTGCTAAATTTGAAAATAAGACTCTCTCAAAGGCAGTTTAAGTTCCCTGCTTTTTTTTTTTCTTATGTATGGGTCATGTTTTTCTTTTTCTTTGAAAATCGTATTATTGCTTCTGGGCCTTTTGGCTAAGATCAAGTGTGAAAATCATGTGGTTTTTTTTGTTGTTGTTGTTATTAAAAACTAGTCATTTTAGATATGCTATTATAGCAATGGTGGATATTCTCCCCCCCCCCCGACACACAGCATGTTTTTATTTTTGTTGTTTTTTTTGTTTAGTGACTTTGTTGAACAATTTACTTTTCATGCCACTCCTCAGCGTGTGCAGCCTTGGGTATGTGCACAGTCTCCCCAGGATGATAGTGAATTTAGTCAGGTTCTCTTCAGCTTTCCCTGTCCCATTCTGTTAAGATACCTGCCTCTGTGTGTCACATGGAGCTATCAGCCTCCATTAATTGCTGGTTAATTATTCTATTGCTTTTGATAGTGGCCTTGCATAAATTGTTCCTTAGTCCAGTTCAAATCTTTGAGCGCATCCTGAGTTTGCTCTGACCACAGGAGGTTTTTTCAGCTGTTCCTGCCCCTGGCTCTCTCTGAAGGACTTCCACCCTGCTTGCAGTATGGCTGGCTCCTCTCTACCTCTTTCCTCACTTCCATTGTTTTCCAGAGCACCCTTAGGATTGAATTTCTGCATGCTCTGCTCCAAATAAAATCAGTTCCCTTAGAGCTTTAAAGTTCTCTCTTCTCATGACCTACGCGTTCTGTTGGGCACAACAGCTGTGTGCCTGCTGAGGAGCTGGGATCAGGACAGGGGCCAACTCAGGGTGATACTTTGACTTCGAAAGCAGGACGTGGGCCAGGGAAGCACCCTCTAATCTTCTCAGCTTGCCTCCCTTGGTGCACAACTGTTGTCCTAAAGGTGAGGGGAGTTGGGGCTCCAGTATTCCTGCCCTGCCATAGCGGGGTATGAGAAGAAGCTGGGTGGAGAAAGAAAGCCCCAAACTTTGTCATCATTTTTATCTCAAATAGAGTCTGCAGCACTGAGCTGGTGGCTTATCCATCTCAGAGACATGCCACAGCCTTTGACTGACAGCTGAAAGAAAGGGACCCCAATGTTCTTAGCTGCATCTATGCAGAGGAACAGTTTTGTTTTGCTGAGCTCAAATGGGGAAAGAAAGAATAGGAAATAGTTCAAACACCAGAGACTCTCACTGTTCTTACCAAGATTTAGTAGGTTTTCTTAAATAAATACTTCTTACTATGCTATATGCCCTTAGAACAAGTTCCAAAATGTAAAATGTTTGGGTTCCTTTTCTTATTTTACTAATTAGTCTGTTTCAGTGAGGACAGGGTCCATGTAGGTTGTTGGGCCACCATTCTGGAAATTGTCTTCTAGTATTATACAATTTTAGATCAAAAATTTTTAAATTAATGAAGCATATTCAATGCTATAAAGTGAAAAACCACATATATGCAATAAAAATTTGGAAGGGTCATATTAGTTACCTGCTGATGCATTAAAATCACAATAAACTTAGAGTTCTATAACAAAGTTTATTCTGCTCATAAATCTGAATTTTGGCAGGACTCCAAAGGGATGGCTCATTTTTGCTCCACATCAGCTAAGATTACTCAAAGGTTAGAAGTGGAATAACTTAGGGCTCATTCATTTGTATTTTCAGTGACTAACACAGGGAAAATTCAGGCAGCTGGCGGCTGCAGTGGCTGGAGCCCGTGGATCTCTCAGTCATTATGTGTCCTCTCCACATGGTCTCTCTAGCATATTTCACAGCAACTGACCTTTACACATTATCTAAGAGTCTCCAAGGTAGGTATCTTCAGAGAGAGAGCGAGGCAGAGCTCTATGACCTTTTATGACATAGCCTTGGAGGTCACACAGGGTCATTTCTGCTCTAGTCCCAGACCCTACCAGATTCAGCCATTTACCTTGTGATTATTTAGGTGTCTATATTTTTAGAAACAAGCATGATACAAAGAACAATAAAGGAATCTGCCTAAATTATAAATTATGTGACAAAACAATGGTTGAATAACTCTGGTAATATTTAATAAATGCTGTTAAGGTAGCTGATTTGAATTCTTACATAAAACCAAATTTACCCCTGTGAACAAGAAACAAAATTTCCTTCTAGAAGACAGACAAATCACAATTGAGACAACTTAACAACTTTCAATAACACTATGTGAAGTATGCAGTTCACTCAGAGGAAATGCAAAGTTTCAGGGAGCCAAAGAGATGGAGCCATCTACTCTTCCTGGGGGCGAAGTGTGAACTGACCCTAATGGATCTTCAGTGATTATTTGCAACTGAAGACAGAGATAAGAGTGTCCAGAGCCACAGGGCCAAGCCACAGAGGGCTGGATTTGGTAAGAGCAGCAAGGAAAGCTGGAGGGCCTGGGCATGCATGTGGAAGTGGGTTGAACACAGCAGGGGCAGGGAGAGGTGGTATCAGGAGATGAGGCTGAAAATAGGTCAGTTTGGAAAGACATCATTAGTCACTGCAGTTTGTAAGTAGAGCAGAAATATAATAAGTTTTGCATTCAGAAGGACCACTTTAGTGATTGTGTAGAGAAAAATTGAAGGAATTTAACACTGGGGAATAAGACATCTGCTAGGAGAGCCACGTAACTGACAGTGCTCTGGTGCTAAGTGACATATTGAGGTTATAGGTTTTGTGTTTTCATTCAAATTCTATTGTACATTTCTCAGGCTTGAAGACTGATTTAGAAAGTCCAACCTAGCAAAAACTACCTCAAAGTAAGTGGAGGCATCAGCTGTAATTAAATGAAACTTAACAGTAGTAAAATCTTAACAGTGACTTCTAGCATTAGGAAAAAAGAGTACACCAGATTTGAGTAATTTACTTGGCTTTGCTTTGCTTTTTTTCTTTTCTTCTTTACTTTTCGTTTTTACTTTGTGACAGAAGTTTGCTCCTGAGGGCCAAACAAGTTTCTAAATGTCCAAATAATGGACATTGTGTATCCCCAAACTCTCCTATTTTATCACCCATACATGAAAGTCAGCACACTTTTAATATGACATCTTTTATATTCACAACTTTTTTTGCAAAATGGTTATCTTCTCAGACCAATGGCAATAACTATCAGCCAGTTCAAACAACTTGATACTAAGCTACCATGTTTTTAATGAGAACCCACGGGAAGAACTCATGTTATATATTACATGTGTAAGATGGAATTCTAGTAGAGTTTATTCTCTGTTTGAAATATGCAAATATACCTTACTTTTAATATTGTCAATGTATGAATTACAAGCAGAGATAGGAGGTTGTGAACAAAATGTTTCCGATAGAAAATCTTTTCCTGGCTCGGCGCCTATGGCTCAAGCGGCTAAGGCGCCAGCCACATACACCTAAGGTGGCGGGTTTGAATCCCCAGCCTGGCCCGCCAAACAACGATGGCTGCAACCAAAAAAAAAAAAAAAAAAAAAATGGCCGGGCATTGTGGCTGGCACCTGTGGTGCCAGCTACTTGGAAGGCTGAGGCAGGAGACTCACTTGAGCCCAGGAGTTGGAGGTTGCTGTGAGCTGTAATGCCATGGCACTCTACCCAGGGGGACAGCTTGAGGCTCTGTCTCAAAAAAAAAAAAAGAAAATCTTTTCCTTTTCCCTCTAAAATTAGAATACTCTGTTGATGGGACTGCAAATTAGTACCATCTCTACAGAAACAGTATGGACAGTTCTTGAAGAAATAAAAGTAGACCTACCATTCAACCCAGCAATCTCACTACTGGGTACCTACTCAACAGAAAAGAAGTCGTTAAAAAGACCCCTGTGTGTAAATGTGGATTTCAACATAATTCACAGTCACAAAGACATGGCATCAACCTAAGTGTGCATCAGTTCACAAGTGGATTATGTGCACCCTGGTATATTACTCAGCCATAAGAAAGAATGAAATAATGTCTTTTACAATAACTTGGATGGAACTGCAGACCATTATCCTAAGTGAAGCATCTCAGGAGCAGGAATAGAAAAATGCCACATGTCTCTAAAAATTGGGAGCTAGTTGATGGGCACACACAGGTACAAAGAGATGTAAAGGTCACTGGAAATCAAGAAGGGGACAAGGGGATGGGGGCGGGGGTGGTAAAAGCCTACCTATCAGGAACAAAAAACATTATTTGGGTGATGAGCACAACAACACCTTGACTTTAGCATTATAAAAGGTTTTTATGTAACAAAAACTCTTCTATACTTTACATATTTTGAAATTAACAAAAGGATAGTTTCATAGTCACTGAGAAGTTACAATAAGAACCATAAAAACTGTTAGTTGGAACTTGAGAAAAATAATATACACATAGATTCAAGTGGAAAAAGCATTCCCTGTGTGTGTCGTTGTCAGTCATTAAGGACAAAATTCCGAAGGCCAAGCACTACATTGGCTGTTCAGCTTCAGGAAGAGCTGACACACCATCTATTCTGCACAGACCCAAATGTCAGACACTGGGACATAGTAGACTGCAAGGGAAGAGCATGTTTGGTGTGGTCCATTTCCAGCACGCAAAGCCCCAGGTTCTCCAGAGGGACTCAAGCAGAGATGTCCACCAGGCGCCTGAATGGGTGGTTGCAAATATCTGAATAGGAAATGCAGATATGACTGAAAAATATGTCTAAAAATAAATGGGTTTCTTTCCTCCCCACGCAAGTACATAAAATTCTTCAAGTGCACCTAGGGTCTCCCAGCTCTGCCACTCAACTTCAGGCCCAAGAAGTGAGTGTATTGTGTGAAAACAGAAACAAAAGTTGGAGTTGAACCCACAAAAAAAGTAAAGCTTCCTCCCAGTGTCAGAAGTTAGAGGAAAGTCTAGGGAGAAAGGTAAAAAAGAGGAGAAACAGTAAACACAGAGACTGTGATGATTATGGGGAGGAAGCAGTGGGGACACATCTCATTCTTCACTGGTGGAGGCTGATCAAGAACATTTCTCAGCAGTGCCTGGGAGAGAACTCTGTTCTTCCGGCCATTTCTGGCAGGCTATCCATATAGCACTAACCATTAGTTAGCCACCAACTAATTATAACTACGGACCAGGCATCAGCCAAAGAATATCTCCTCTGTAGTTTTACGGGAAATAACAAAAAATTATTTCCTCAAAAAGTGAAAATGTCACCCTTGACTAGATGGGACTAGAAAAAGCCTTGTATCTGCTGTACAGATTTGAACCTGTGGGCTTGGACAGGATTACGAGGAGCATAAGTAAAGGTGAAAGAAAGGAAGGCCAGGCTGGGAGACCAGCTGAGTAAATGTAAGGCACATTTAGCCAAACCCTGAGTGTGCGTCTTAACTCTGTGTTTGCTATTACACTTGTAAGAAAGGTTGCTTGGTAACAAGATCTGACAGAGCTTGAAGCTAGTTCTACCCCCGAATGCCTTTGATAAACCAGTAGATAAAGATTACTTCTTTTCTTTTCCTAGGAGCAAATTTACTGAAGAACAAGAAACATCTAGAAGAGTATATTACATACATGCCCAGCACAAACTGTCACCAAGGATATATCAAGAGTTAAGGCATGGCTCGGCGCCTATAGCTCAACCGGCTAAGGCGCCAGCCACGTACACCTAAGGTGGCGGGTTCAAATCCCCAGCCTGGACCCGCCAAACAACAATGAGGGCTGCAACCAAAAAATAGCCGGGCGTTGTGGCGGGCGCCTGTGGTCCCAGCTACTTGGAGGCGGAGGCAGGAGACTCGCTTGAGCCCAAGAGTTGGAGGTTGCTGTGAGCTGTAATGCCAGGGCACTCTACCCAGGGGGACAGCTTGAGGCTCTGTCTCAAAAAAAAAAAAAAAAAAGAGTTAAGGCATGCTGTGTAAGATGTGCCCTTGACCTCCTGGCATCAGTGCCCCCATGCCCATCTCCAAGACCCCTGCCATCCTGGCCTGTGACACAGACAGGTCTATTTCATTTGAACACCATAGAATGGCATCATAAAGTTTGCATTTCTTAAGTCTGCCTTTTCTCTCTCAGTGTCATGTCTGCAAGATTTATAGTGCTGTACTGTGTGCAGCCATAACCAGTTCATTCTAAATCCTGATAGTCTGTTACCATGGAAATATGTCACAACTTCTTCATTCATTATAATGTTGATGGATATTTGATTTGTTACTATTAAAGATAATGTTGCTATAAACATTCTTATACATCTCTTTTGACATATGTATGCACTTCTGTTGGGTTAAAACCTAGAAGTAGAATTATAGGGACATAGGGTCTACATAAATTTAGCTTTTATAGATAATAGAAAACAGTTTTCCAGAGTGACCAGCAGTATAAGCTCCCACCAGCAGTGTAGGAGAGCTTTGCCTTCTTACACGACTGCTATTGTCACCCTATTTCATTCCAGCCATTCTGATTGTGTAACAGAATCTCATGTGGCTCTACTTTGCATTTCCCTGATAACTAATGATTGTGACGACCTTTTCATACGTGTACAGAGCATTTGTATATCCTCTAGGTGAATTTCCTATTAGAATCTCTTGCCCATTTTTCAGTTGGGTTGCTTGTCATTCTCTTACTGATCTTAGGCATTTGACTCTTGTTGATACAAGGTACCTTGTCAGTTCTACTGGGGGTGCCAAAAACATGTACACACATTTTGAAAGCTCTTATTGGAGGTAAAACTGATTGTTCCTGAGAAGTGTACAAACTGCTGGCAAATGGATGTGCATGGCATGTCTAGGGACACCTGACCAGCAACGGTAACTTCATTTCAACTTTGAAACGTAATACATCAATAATATCTCTCAAAATGTGCACACATTTTTGGCACCCTCTGTATGTGCTGCAGGTATCTCCTCTGATACAATGGTTTGCATTTGACACTCATATTAAATGTCTTAGTTTTCACGTAGTCTTTCCACAGTCATTTTATTCTCAGTAGTTAACACTTTGACATTTATGAAAACTTCCCTACTCCTGAAGACACACACATTTCCTGTTATGTCCTTAGAGATTTTAGTGACTTGCTTACAACACTTAGATCTGTAATCCTCCTGGACTTTATTATCCTGTAGCATCTGAGTTACGACTGAACCTGCTCCCCAGGGCCATGCAGTTAATCCAGCACCTTTCATGAAGGCTGGTCCTTTGAAGACTCTCCAGTCCTATGATTGCACACATGTGGTTTATTTCTATACTATCTGTTCTGCTCCCTCACTCTGATTATCTGTCCTTGCACCAAGGACATAGTCTTTTAATTATTCCAGTTGGATAATAAATCTTGATATCCAGAATATAAGTCTTCCAATTTTTAAATTCTTTTCCCAGTGTGTCTTAAGACTCTCTACCAATTTTGAATTGCTTACATGTATGTACACAGCTGCTAATGTACATAAATAGGAATTGTATCAATTTAATCAATGCACAAAAAATTGGTGTTTAATAACATATAATCACCTAATCCAAGAACAAGATATTTTGCTTTACTTGTCTTCTTCATCTTCTTTCATGCTATTTTCAAGTTCCTAGTATAGAAAGCTTATGTATTTTGTTGGATTTATTTCTAGATACTTAATGTTTTATAATGTTACTTTGAAGAGTATAACTTTTAGTTTTATTTTCTGATTTTGGTGGCATATAAGATAAAATTGTGTTTTGCATGTTCAATTCTATCCATCAATCTTGCTAAATTCACTTGTTAATTCTAATAGTTCATCTGTAGATTTTGCATACTTTCTACATAGTCATGTCTGCAAATAATCGTTTTACTTCTTCCCTTACCATCTGTATATATTTCATTTCTTTATCGTGCCTTATTTCACTAGTTAGGGACCTCCAATAGTAGTCATCAAATTTAAAAGGATAAACTTTTAATATTACACTAATAATTATTTTTAATGCTATGGGCTGTATCTTATTTCTAGTTTGCTAAAGAATGTTAAATTTTACTACACGATTTTCTGCATGTATTGAAATGACCACATGATTTTCTCCTTTATTTTGTCAGAGTTTACAGCTGCTCATTTTTAAACTTTGTATACATGTAATCATTTAATACGCATTCTTCATGTCTAACTTCTTTTGTTCAATATTAAGTTTGTGAGACTCATTCGTGCTTGCATATAGGTAGAGTTGTTTGTTTTTATTCCTGAGAATACTATCATATGATTGTATTGAAAATTATTTATCAAATGCCAAATGACTTACTTATCACATTTAGATATATCACCTGGTGGCACATGCTGCCATCATTCCCAGCACATAGCAGTCATCACTGAACTTCCCACAGATACTCCTTGCTGCCTCAGGGATGTGAACATCCCCAAGACACTCCTAGGAAGTGATCTGATTTACATGATAAATACATTTCATCATTTCTCCCTTCCTGAATCTTCTGATCCCTCCCTCAAGGCTGTGCTAACACAGTGCAGCCCTTTTTCTCACCTGCCATAGCTGAGCTTTGAGCAGCCATCCCAGGTGTCCATGGAAGATGGCTGTACACACATCGCAGGTGAGTGCCACTGTGCGAGGGATGAATCTGACATTCCACCAAACTCTCTGAGTGCAATTACAGCAGACAATGAAGGGTGATGGGAGCAAACCTAAAAAAAAAAAATGTCATCTTGTGAGGGACCTCCAAGGTGAGAGCTTTGCAAAAGGGACCTCTAGAGAGGGGATGCTGCTTTTGCTGGCCTAGAAGAGTCAGGGGAACCTAACAGTCAAGTTTCTGAGCTCATTTACATAAATATCCCCATCCCAGTTCTTGGATTTCATTATTTTCCTATGGGATCTTCTCTGTGTGAGAATTTCTAAGGCTGTGTATTTATTTATTCTCCTTGGAAGTTCTGCAACCTTGGCAGCTAACCCCTTGGTCTGTAGAAGATAAAGACTGTACAAATTCAGCCTTAGAGACCTTCTGAATTTCAGTGTCCTTAGAATTGATATGTGGTTCACTTAAGCATGTTGCTTTATTGTTTTCATGGTTCTCAAAGCAGCTAACAATAGCCAGGACTACACTGTTCTCCACACGGTCCAAGGGCCTGTGCAGAGCCAGTGGCCCTTTTCCACCTGTTCCTCATCGCTGTCTTCCAGACGACATTCATACTAATTGAGATGCTACTACATACCAAGGGGAATCAGCACCCATTTGCAGCCAGAAACTGTCCTATTTCCATCTGACTGGTGAGAGATTCAGTTGTAAAATCCCACCTTGAAGGGTTGTTTTCTAAGGTTCCTTTTGGTATCAACTCTAATCATGTGGGTTCTCTCTAAAGCAAACTCTCTGCTGATGCTTTGGAAAGTGATCCTAAGAGTAGGAATGAGGAACTGGAGAAGTGAGGCAGGAACAGAGGGAAAGCAGATGGAAGGAGCTGTGCCACACTGGCACCAGCCATGGACTTGTGGCAGAGCCCCCTTGGGTCTCCTAGGGAGATTTGTGAAGGGGAGGGAAGGAATAGCAGTATCCATGTCCCATACCCCCACCCTGTGCTGAATGGTGGCTCCATGGGTGTTAACTGCCCTATACTTTGAGACTGTGCTGAGTGCAGAGTGAGTTGCCCTGGGCATCCCACCAGAGATGTCCCCGCAGGAAGTGCAGGGGATCGACTGGGCATAACCCAAAGTGAGGCACCTCCATAGAGCTGGTGGAAGCCATGTAGAGTCGATCACTCCAGCAGTGGCTAAAGCAAAAGGGGGTGGGGACAACCTGGAGGGACATAAGAGAAGTATCCAGAACAAACACCATATTTGGAAAATTGCTTTTAAAAGTAAGGTCAGGAGAACACTCAGTGGGAGGCAGAGGAGCGGCGGCTGCCTGAGCAGCACACAGCTCAGTGCTCCTTTCCGCTCCACTGTGTGGGCCTCTGCCCTCTCACCGGCTGTAGAAAATGGTGAAAGAAACCACTTACTATGATGTTTTGGAAGTCAAACCCAATGCCACTCACAAAGAATTGAAGAAAGCATATAGAAAACTGGCCTTGAAGTACCACCCTGATAAGGATCCAAATGAAGGCGAGAAGTTTAAACAGATTTCTCAAGCTTATGAAGTTCTCTCTGATGCAAAGAAAACAGAATTATATGACAAAGGAGGAGAACAGGCAATTAGAGAGGGTGGAGCAGGTGGTGGTTTTGCTTCCCCCATGAACATCTTTGATATGTTTTTTGGAGGAGGAGGAGGAAGGATGCAGAGAAAAAGGAGAGGTAAAAATGTCATACATCAGCTCTCGGTTACCTTAGAAGATTTATGTAATGGTGCCACAAGAAAACTAGCTCTGCAAAAGAATGTGATTTGCAACAAATGTGAAGGTCAAGGTGGCAAAAGGGAGCAATAGAGTGCTGTGCCAATTGCCGAGGTACTGGAATGCAAATAAGAATCCATCAGATAGCACCTGGAATGGTTCAGCAAATTCAGTCTGTGTGCATGGGCCATGGAGAACGGATCAGTCCTAAAGATAGATGTAAAAGCTGCAATGGAAGGAAGATAGTTTGAGAGAAGAAGATTCTGGAAGTTCATATTAACAAAGGCATGAAAGATGGCCAGAAGATAACATTCCATGGTGAAGGAGACCAAGAACCAGGATTGGAGCCAGGACATATTATCATTGTGTTAGATCAGAAGGACCATGCTGTCTTTACTCCACGAGAGGAAGACCTTTGTGTAGGAGACGCCAACATCCCAGCAAGATGATCTGCAGCTGAGGGGTGGACCTTGGGCCATTCCTCCACAGGAGCTCCTTGTGGGAGGAACCCGTGCCCTCAGCACGTAGATATTGTTAATTACTCCCCTCATCTGTGTTGTTCTGGCTCAATAAAAGGCTGGTGCGGAGGTTGCTCGGGGCTACCAGAAAGTAAGGGCTAGCCCGCCTTCCACAAGCTTGTACTTCTAATCCGCTTCTCCCCTGGTTCCTTCCTGCGCTAACGGAGACCAGGGCCACAGGTGCCCCACGGGTCCCAACATTTTGGCGTAAGTCGGCAGGATATAGTAGGACACAACAGGACACCAGGGTCGAGGATCAAAGGGTTCAACACCTGGATGTAGGTGAGGCCTTTGGTAGACAGTGGAAGGAAGTCCAAAGGGAAACGCCACTCAGGGAAAGTGGGACCTTTGGCCAATTTAGAAATTAAGAAACCGCGCTCAGAATAAGTAAATTGTCTGATAAACTAAGCAAAGTCACAGGTAACTTTCTGTTTGGGCAGTCGCGGGAAGTAGAAACTGAGGAGGAAAGTGATGTTCAATCGTTATCTGAAAGCGAGGATAGTGAGGTTCAGTGGGAAACTGGACCTAAGAAAAATTGGGAAGCGAGAGCATATGATCTGAATGAGCAAGTAATCACCGCTATGGCCACTATGGCTGAACAAATTAAACAATTGGGAGATCAGATAAATAGTCTCACTGTCAGAAATGCTAACTCAGAGCACCCCGTTTTGCCCTCAGCACCTCCCTATGTAAACGAACCACCTGTGACTTCTGTTATGCAGGCTGTATTAGAAGGGCGTAATACTGGTGACTTTGAGTGGGAAAACACTTTGGGGCTTTTTCCGGTTACGGTCACTGATATTCCTCCTGATCCGCAACACCCTCAAGGGGGCCAGCGTTTTAACCACCATATGATCACCTTTTTAGTTCTTAAGGATTTGAAACAGGCCGTAGCACAATACCGTATGCAGTCCCCATTTTCCAGAGGTCTGTTGCAGGGGCTTGCACAGAAACAGCGGCTCATTCCCTATGACTGGGATATGATAGCCAGAACTGTTCTTGAATCTGGTCAGTATTTACAGTTTAAAACCTAGTAGAAGGAGGAGGCTGACCTAATGCGTCTCCAGAACCAACAGAGAGGCATCCCAATAACATTTGAACAGCTCACTGGGTCTGGGCAGTGGCTGGGGATTCCCAATCAGCTTCAATACAATGACCTAGCCGTAGTCCAGACAAGACTGTGTTGTCTTAGGGCCTGGGAAAAGGTTCAGGCTCCTGGAGATGTCTCTAAATCTTTCATTAAAATAATGCAGTCGGGAAATGAACCTTATACTGACTTTCTAGCCCAACTAAAAACTGCAGTCGATAAGGCTGTTGCCCAGCCGGAGCTGAGAGACATGCTTTTCCAAACTTTAGCATTTGAAAATTCCAACTCGGCGTGTCAAAAGGCCCTGCGACCTTTGAGAGCACAAAATGCTTCCTTAGAGGAGTATATACGGGCATGTGCTGACAATAGGAACAGGATCCTATAAGGCTAATTTACTGACCACCGCTTTAAAAGGAAGGGATCAATTCATTTCCTCCCCTTAAATAATAGTCCTAGGTTTCTGCTCACTAAAGCTCTTTTCGCTCTTAATTTTCTCAATCTCAGCAATGATGAAAAGACAGCTGCAGAACGCCATTGGACATCTCTCATTCATGCACCATTCTCTCCAGTACAACAACCTATCTTTTATAAAAAACCTGATATGACAGAGTGGAAGCCAGGTTATGTGCTGCAATGGGGTCGAGGCTTTGCCCATATTATTACAGAACATCAAGAAAAGCAGTGGCTACCAGCCCGCTGGATTAAGCCTCGACACGAGCAGGAAACTTTACCAGCACCTTAAACAAGTTTGTTTTCACTAACCTTTCTTCTCCAGGACCTTAGCTTAGGTGATTTCATAGTGGAGAAATCCTGGATCAATCTCCTCTGTGGGAGCCTCAGCAGGAAGCAGTTAGGAGCAGTCAGCGCCCCTTTTCCCTGAAGAGGCAGCAGGAGCTTCTATGCAGAGTGGGAGGATTGATATAGGATTTCATTATTTTGGGCTGTATATTAAGCCCCAGGCAAGCTTAGGAGGCATCGTCTAAATCTTGGACAATTAGGACAACAAAGACCTCGGACAACAGGCTTTAAGGTAAAGTTCATTATGGTATCGGCAAGGTAAGAGAATTTCATTTGTTGGGTTCGTTTCTATTTCACTGGGCACCTGATCTTTCTTAAAGTTATACACGGCTTTTTGGAAAGGGTCTGAGTTTGCAGCCCTTTCTCTACCTAAGCTTTGGGTGATGCTTAATACTTCCCATGGAAGCGTCATGAGCCCTATGGGCCAGCCCATAGCACATAGTTAAATGGTGATTAGCACTTAGGGGACAAGTTTTCCCCCCATGCCTAGTTTGACTAATTTGAGTTTCCTTTATGTCCGAATTAGCTCCGATGCTGTATTTTTGTTATGCTTATGTGCCCTTTTGTTTCTTTTACTCAACAGAAAGCTTCTTGGTGAGGAGAGCGGCAGAAACAACCAATGACAGACCTTCTCCCTTGCCTCTTCAGAAATGTCTTTAATACACTAGAGGGGGGAAATGTAGGAGACGCCAACCTCCGAGCAAGATGATCTGCAGCTGAGGCGTGGACCTCGGGCCATTCCTCCACCGAGTTCCTTGTGGGAGGAGCCTGTGTCCTCAGCACGTAGACATTGTTAATTACTCCCCTCATCTGTGTTGTTCTGGCTCAATAAAAGCCTGGTGTGGAGGTTGCTCGGGGCTACCGGAAAGTAAGGGCTAGCCCGCCTTCCACAAGCTTGTACTTCTAATCCGCTTCTCCCCTGGTTCCTTCCTGTGCTAACCGAGACCAGGGCCATAGGAGCCCAACGGGTCGCGACACCTTTGCATGTGTATGGACATACAGCTGGTTGAAACATTGTGTGGCTTCCAAAAGCCAATAGCTACTCTTGACAACAGAACCATAGTCATCACCTCTCATCCAGGTCAGATCGTCAAGCATGGAGACATCAAGCGTGTGCCAAATGAAGGCATGCCAATTTATCATAGACCATATGAAAAGGGTCACCTAATCATTGAAGTTAAGGTAAACTTTCCTGAAAATGGCTTTCTTTCTCCTGATAAACTCTCATTGCCAGAAAAGCTTCTACCAGAGAGGAAGGAAGCAGAAGAGACTGATGAAATGGATCAAGTAGAACTGGTGGACTTTGATCCAAATCAGGAAAGATGGCGCCATTACAATGGAGAAGCATATGAGGATGATGAACAGCATCCCAGAGGTGGTGTGCAGTGTCAAACCTCTCAATGGGGCCCGTGAATGACACGCATGCTGGCATTTTATGTGCAGTAATGAATGAGTGAGGGACTGTAATCATAATATGCTCACTACTTGCTATTGTTTGTTTTAATATTCAACTATAGTAGTGTTTTAAAGGTTAAATGAAGAATAAATGCAAATATAAAAGCTCTGACTTTGCCCTGTATGTATGACTTCAGTGTGCAAGATGAAATTTAATACCTGTTAAAAACTACTTTAAAAAAAGAGTTCCCCTAGCATTTGTTAGGCCAACCTTGTAATTTATTTCAGCTGTGTATATGAACAAGCTTAGAATGAAATGCTAGGTGTATGCACTGGCTTCAGTATATGACCCTTCATTGTTAAGCTATCAAACTAAAACTCTGTATTTAACTGGCAATCGGATAAAGAAAACTTAATTTGTAGAGAAGTGTTGGTCTGCATAGTTAATTTATCTTGAGTGGGATTCATTGTGATGCCTCTACATTTACTTTGTTGCCTCAACTGTTACTTGAAGATGGCATAATATATCATTTATCCTGTGGTATCAGTAATAGAAAAGTTGCCTTTCCAAAAAACAAGGTTTATCATAATATGCTGCTTCTCGAGGGTATGCACCTACGGAATTGCATTCCCTCTGTGCCATTCATATGTAATATATCCATATATATGTAACTTGACCAGACTTGTTTATTTTTTCCCTCCCTCTTCTTTTTGGACCATGATAAACCCCTGAGTAGTGACTTCCAGAAGTGAGTAATTTAGAAGTTAAAGTGAAGAGACCTTTACGTAGAGAAGTAATTTGCATGCATAATTTAGGAAGGTCTTCCTTAGGTATGTCGCAGGCTTTCTTTAAATGATTCGACTTATGCTCCAAAGGAACTGTAATTTAATGTTGCTAGTATGGCAAATGATGAATAGCTTTAATTGTATGTTTAAAAGTCTACATATATTCACGCGCTTAAATTCGGGTATCTAATTTTAAGCAGTTCTTGAAATGTATGAATGTCTCCTTAATATACTGGTTACAAAAAAAAAATAGAAAATAAAATAAAAGTAAGGTCAGATATAGGAGGACATACTCGTCCCTCAGAGAGGATTTATATTTGTTCTTGCTGAATGCCTAGGGACATGGCCACTTGACCATGACCTTAATCAGCAGAACTGCAGGCAGTGGTCAGGCTGCAGCCTTGGAACTCACCTACTAGGGCAGCATTTCAGGGCCTCAATCAACAGTGAGGACCAGATTCACCAGATTCATCTTTCCTCTGGTGGGTCTTGGGCCTCTGTCCGCAGCGGCTGCCCAAATTGCAGCTGGGCCTCTCCCTGCTAAAACCAGCAAATGTTTGCTTAAGTCCTGGGTCACTAGGCCTCACTGCTCCAGCACCTGGCTCAGTGCATTACTGAATTATTAGCTCTCTGATGTCACCTACCAAATATTTCACCATACTTTGCAGTTGCTTTTCGTAGAAGTGTTTGTCCAAATTCCTCACTCATCTATTTCACATAAACAAAGTCATCTTTCAAACAAAGGTCACAAATCAACAAAGCACAATATAAAGGGATTTGTAAATGCTTAGTACACATTTGAAAGATATCAGTTTCCTGGGGAATTCTGGGAAGATGGCCGACTGGTAGCAACCCTGGTCAGAGGCTCCTGAACAAAGGAAGAAAAACTGGTTGGAATCAGAATCT
>NW_003852440.1:10691307-10711383 GCF_000181295.1 Otolemur garnettii | reverse complement strand
TGTTAACCAGTTTGATGGAAGTGTCTTGGATTATGTATGAAAACACCACACTGTACCCCCAAAGTGCATCAATGTACACAGTTACCATTCAATAAAAATAAATAAATAAATAAATAAATAGCAAATGCCCTCCAGGAATAGTTTAGTTGAAGGATAAAAAAAAAAAAAAAAAAAAAAGAAGATATCAGTTTCCTAATTATTAAAGAAAATTCCAATTAAGATGTTTTCAAATATTAAAAGAATAAGGATATGAAAGCTTCCTGGGTACTCTCAGGTACTGCCAGTGAGACTCAAACAGAAACTTCTCTGAAAGGAATTTTGACAATATTAACAAAAATAGCACTACTTTTTCATATACATTGATACTGTAATTTAACTTCTTGTAAATCTCTTCTAAGGGAATCATCTGAAATGTGGGAAGTATTTAAGTCAAGTATTTTCAAGCTAGGATATTTCTAACAAGGAAAATATTTAAATGTTCATATAATATGGTATGATAATTAAATCATAATACATCAGTAAAATAGAATATTATGCAAATTTAAAAATCACATTTCTAAAGCATCCCTCCTACTGTTTTAAACAACATTAAGTGTCAGAAGCAACATTCAAAGGACATATAATATGAATTCAATTACTCTAAAAAATGAATAGAGGAAGCTCTTGAAAAATATTCCAGATGTTAATAGTGGTTTCCCGAATGGATAAATTACAGCTATCTTTTCTCTGCATTTTTACAGTTTCAGCTTCTTCACAAATTGTCTATTGAGGACACAATTCTTTTATGATCAGAAATAAAGGATGTGACTTTTTTATTAAATTAATAGTGAATTATTTATCTAAAATAAGAATCCTGGTTAATTTTCAGATAATTAAATATTTAGGATACAATGCATACTCCATATGGAGCGCCTTCCAGGAACCCCACTGTAAGTAACTGGAAATGTACAAATTAGCTTTCCTCTCACATTGTAATTCATAAGGCACTTTATATTACACTTTTGAGAGTGCGATTATAAACATCAATTATCATCCTCTTGAAAAGTTTTAATCTCTTCATTAATTTTGCCTTTGTCTTGTTCCCTCAGGGACAGAGTTTGGTCCTTACACCTCCGGTACTTTCATCACCCTTCATTTAAGGCAGGGGTGTCGACAGGGCAGGCTGATTTTTTTTTTTTTTAACCCGAAACAGAGCCTCAAGCTGTCCCCCTGGGTAGAGTGCTGTGGCATCACAGCTCACAGAAAGTGCCAGATCTCTGATCTCGGAAGCTTAGCAGGGTCAGGCCTGGTTAGTACTTGGATGGGAGGGCAGGCTGATTTTGTGAGGACTGTTTTGCTCATCTGGGGTGTGGAACGTCACAGAAAAGTACCCTCCAAACTTTGTTTTGGGGTACCTTGATGCTGGCCCAAGACAACTCTTATTCTTCCAAGAGGAGACAGAAAGGAAAAAACTTTGGACACTTCGATTTAAGGTAAACATTTCCCATGTATTTTACAAACATGCCACGATTCACAGCAGTGTGTGACGGTGCCAGATTTCGCCTGCAAACCTCCGGCGCGCGATCTCAGGTCCCTGGCCCCTGCCTCGCGCTCCGGGCTCCCTGCCCCTCCGCAGAACGCTGCAGTAACAGCGCGGGAAGAATTATTTGCTGGTTTAATGTAACTTGTTTAGTCACTCAAGGATGACTAATCCGCATTCTCTCTCTCTTTTCACACTGGCCGCAGCGCACAATGTTCCCACCTAATGGATATTTGGGCACTCACTCGTTAGTGTCACTTTCCTGTCCTTTCAGGCAGGGTTTTCACCCCCGGGTTCCCTGGCAGCCACCTCTCATCACTATGGTGTCCTTGCTTCATTTCTGACACGACATCCTCAGCAGCTGCAGCTCGGGCTCAATAGGGGAGGACAAGGGACTTGGCAGTGAGGGACCCGCAGAAGCCTCCGGGAGGGACCTGTTGTGCCAGCACAGACGGCGCCCGCGTGCCCAGTCTGCAGAGCTGGGGCTGCAGAAACCAAGCGAGGAATGATTGCCCCAATCTCTTATTTTCCTGAGAGAGAAAGAAGAACCAAACAAAAACTCTCCTCAGCACACAAAGCGTCTCCCTGCACCTCGTCCCTTCCCGGGCACTGGCACTTGGGGGAAGCGCCTCCACCCTGGCCTGACCTGACAAGCGGAGCTCAGCAGCGCAGCCATAAAAATACGCTCAGAGCAGCAAGGACGCACCGCTGGTACGCCAGCTTTAGAACTGAGACGTGGTGTCATAATCACACTCTGAATACCACTAGCAAAATATTCATATGTCAAAAAAAAAAAAAAGCCCAAAATACACATCAACAGGATTCACAGAAGTTGTTAAGTATTTTTGTATGCGTGTTAGTGGTAGGAAGTGATAGATACTTTTGTAGCCATGCTTACACTTAAGCCGAATGTAATTTTAAAAATCGGTATTATAACATTTTAGCAAATAGCAGCGGGTGTGCTACACCAAAAAAGAACAGTTCTTTTTTTTCTTTTTTTTCTTTTTAGTAATTAAGTTCAATGCAAAGAACAGTTCTTTTAAGGCAACAAATGAGGGGGGGAACCCACTATTTCCTATAAAGTGTAAAATTGTATTTGAAAATAAAGGTTTTTTTATTATTTCTTTCTTCCTTTTTTATAAGAAAAACATAAATAGTTTTGTTTAAAGAAAGACCGGCAGGAAGATGGGCAGCACAGGGCTAAGGCCCCTTGCTGCACCTGCACACTTGGGATGCCCAGCCCGCCCTAAGAAAAGTTAGTGCCATTCTCTCTTCTTATATGAAACACTTTCTATTCATTTATTTTTATTTGTAAAAGTAATAACTCTTTCAACTAGAACCTTATATAATTAAATAGAAAGAAAAGGAAACAATACACGTTTCCATGGCATTTAACTCCCAGTCAGTATTTTTTCAGTTTCTGAATGTTATCTGCTTTGGTCCTTGCAGCAATCCTGAGAAGTAGATGTAGTATCCTCATTTTACAGATAAAGAAACTGAGGCCAGAGTAGTGAAACAACTTGTCCAATTTAGATTTCTACAAAAATTATCTCGAAATTTGGGTTTGGGTTAGATTTATTTTATAGGGTAATTCCTTATCAACTGACATGTTAAGGCTGACATCAGCATAAGAAATCTTCCCTTCCATCAATGTTGTTTTCTATTTATTTATTTTTAATTTTTTCTTTCATAAATCATGTAGTACTACTTAATTCTTAGTATATTTCTAGAAATGTTACGGTTTGAATTGTTATTACACTTAATAAATTGAATTGTTTTGTATTATATTTTATAACTGATGTTATGTAGGAACAATTAATATTGATTGATTTATCTTTGTCATTATTGTACTTAAAGTTTCTATATAAACACAGCATCTACCAAAAATGTTAGGCAGTTCCTTTTTCTAAAGAAAAACCTCATGTTTAATCCTTAATTTAATAGATTTTTGTTTCTATTTTTTTGTTAATATATCTATTTATATTTAGTTCAGTTTATATAATATGGTCTCTGTTACTTACATATCTTCTTTAAATATGTGTGAACCTTATTTATAGCCTAATCCAGGATCAAAATTATTTTTATCATCCATTGGCATTAGAAAAACATTTGCTACTTTTTTGTTATAAATCTTCAAAAACCGCATTTGTTAATAATGTTATTCAGATTCTCTGCACACTTGTTTTTCTGCTTGAGCCATCAGTTTCTAAGAGTTTATCTCTTCATTCTAATTGTGGATCAGTTAATAATTTCTTGAGTAGATAAGAGTATTTTTAAATTTCAATCTTCATGTTTGGGGTACAAGGTTTGATTAATATCACTTTCTTGATAAATTACTTTTTAATAATAATAAAATCCACTTCTTCATTTCTTATGCTCATAGTCTTTCTTCCATTTATCTTGTTAATATTGGAATTTCTATTTTATTTTTGTTAGACTTTACTTGGTATATCTTTCATCCTTCCCAGGTGTATTTAAGATGCACTTTTTATAAAGTTTTTTTCTGCCTTTAGATTTCTTAATTGTTTAAAACTCTTGAGTCACTGCATTTTAAGTAGGAAATTTAACCCATTTACATATATTGTTTTCTGTTATATATCTGAAATGATTCCTGTCAATTTGCATTCCTCTATTTCTTTTTCTTCTACCCTTTCTACCATGTCTCTGTTTTCAGGGTTTTTGTGTGTTGATTTTATCTCAAGTCTCACTCTAATGGTTTTCTTAAAATTTCCTCTTACATTGTCTCTTGAGTTCTGTGAGCTCATTTTTCAAATTTCATGAAATATTTCAGACACAGTGCTTGCTTTGGCAGCACATATACTGAAATATTTCAGACACACAAAGAAGTAGGTAAAATACTATAAAGCATAGCTATGTATCCACCACCTAGCTTGCAAAATAAAGAACAATAAAAAAAGTAACATACTAATGCCCCCTTTCCCCACATTTAATCTCCACTTTTGCTGCCCAATCAGGAATCACTGTCTTGAATCTGGTGATTGCCCCATCTCCTTGGAATACTCTAGCCTGCTGCTCTTCCTGTCTCAGCCAGGCCACCACAGCAAAGTGCCAGGTGGCTTCCACAGCAGGAATTCATCTTCTCACAGGTGGGATTCTGAGATCAGTGGCCAGCAAGGAGAAGGTCCAGTGTGACTTCCTATCTGCCTTGCAGAGGGTTGTCTTCTCATCATGTCCTCACATGGTCTTTCTTTGGTTAAGGCCAGCAATTTCATCAGATTAGGACCCCACTGTTATCAGGCCCATTGACCTTAATTACCTCCTACAAACTCTATTTCCAAATATAGTCACATTGGAGGTTGGAGTTTAACCAGATAAACTCTGAGGGACACAGTTCAGTCGATAATACCTCCTCTGTCACTATTTCCTCTCTCTATCCCTCTTTATGTCCCAGAATTCTAAATAGTAGACTCAATCTTTAAACCTGTTGGCTCTACACCTACCTTTATTCCTTCAGTGATTGTATCCCATGTTTAGCCTCTGATACCATTTATATACCGGGAACCTCACTATCAGTGTCTCCTAGATTTCTGATCTTCCTCCAGAAACCTGAGCCCACCCCACCAACCTCTCCAGCAGTTGGAAAAGCAAATTTTGTCCTCTGATGGCTCCAGCCAAACACTTAGGAGTCAATCACTATTTCTCTCTCTCCCTCACTTTCCCTCTCCCTCTCAACACATCACATTCAAACATTGAAACCGTCAAACCTTTGGACTTCCATTTAGAATATTTCTCCTCAATTAGCTTGATAGGTCCTCATTTTTCTCTTTTCCCTTATGGTTTGTTCTCAGCACAGCAGCTCAGAGTGACCCTGGTGTAACACAAGGGTCATTCAAATGTGTCTGAGAAACCAAAAAAAGGTATGGAAATGTTAGAGATCAAATGAGACTAAAGAGATGAAACAATTAAAAGCAACCCCTGAAAAAAACACTTAAAAAAATCATAAAGCAACCTCTGAGGCTAGAATAAATTCTGTCCCTCGTGGAAAAATGCTGTGAAGAACATTACTGGATCAATTGACAAATTGCTATCTGTACAGTAGATTAAGGTCTTATGTCAATGTTAAATGTACTGAAATTAGTAACTGTATTATTTTTAAAGAGACTATCTTTATTCCTAGGAAATACATGCTAAAGTTTTAAGAATAAAGGGCCATAGTGGATCCAACATATTCTCAAATGTTTGGGAAAAAAACATGTGAATTTTCTTTCCTTCACATCATCAATAATGCTATTGTCAGGCTTCATGTTTTTGTCCAAATTAGATGGCAGTGAGATAATATCTCATTTTTGTTTTACTGTGAAATTTCTTAATTACTAGAGAAATTTAGCATTCCAGATCTTGTTAATTTTCTCTTGTTTTGTTAAGTGCCACTTTAAAAATGTGTGTTTTCTTTCTCATTTTTTAAAGGACATATACACATGTGTATATAGGCAGACATGTACAAATATTAATAGCAGAGCTCATGGGGTCAATGGTGGACCTGCATGAAGGACATGCAGGTGTTTTTATACCAGTCTTTTTATCCTGTAAGTTTAAGTCATTTCCAAAGCTTTAGGAGGTCAGAGTACATTGGCTACCCTCCCACAGAAGCCAGAATCCCTGCAAGGGCCACCACGGTCTGCTCTCTGCCACCATCAGTCGCCACTGTTCCATCCAGCACTTTGTTCCTTTTGCCTAGAACACGCCTTCCTCTGACAGGTCTTTGCTCAAGCGTCACCTGTCAGGGACTCTACCCTCACCATCCTATATAAAACTGCAGCACCCTCAGCTCTTCCTCTCCTCTGTCTCTGCTTGTTTGTTCTCAGTTTCACTCTTCTTCAAATTGAATCTCTAATTTTCTTGTATTTTGGCTACTGTCTGTCTGTGGCCCCAGAGTGAAGCTGCACTGTTACATTCTTAGAACCTGGAGCAACTGTTTAACTTGGTGCCGAGTAAGTTAATACATCACACTTCAGTGAAAGTGTGCGAACCCACATGCAGCTGTGTCTGTGATGTTCACACTAAAACGCGGACCTCTGGCGTCATAGCCTTTACTGCTCTATGTAATGCCACATTTATCCATCTCTTCTCCTAGTCTTGATCATTTGGGTTATTTCTAATTATTCCTGTTGCAGTGTTGGCAATACCATCTGTACACGCAGATCTACTTTTGTGCACCTCAGTGAGAGTTGTTCCAGGATGTAGGTAACTGCTGATCTTACAGGCTGGGCATTTTGAACTTCACAAGCTGCTGCCACTCGAAGGACTGTACCAATTTCCCCTCTCACTGGGGGAGTGATATAAGTTGTTTTGGTTTTATTTTTTGTTTTTTTGCTCTCAGAGAGAACACTTAATACTTTTAGACCTTCAGTTTTTGCCAGCTCTGATTCTGAAGCATGCCTCATTTGTGTTTGGTTTGCATTTCCCTAATTACCAGCAAGGTTAAGCAGGGCAGCTCATTTTTATCTCCTCTCATTGCTATATGAGCTTTACTTGGAATATAGGTATCTTTTTTCCTTCCTTTTAGTTTTAAGAGATTACATATTAATTTTTCGAAACTCTGGAGAATTTTTCCTCTGCCATCAGGTAATTTTTCCTGCACTGTGTGATCTTTGCCTGCCTTTTGCTGATGCCCTTGGCTCTTTTTCCCACCCAGCATGTGTACATAGGTCTGATGTTAACTTCTTCATAAGCCTGCAGCTCAGTTTCATCCTTAGCTATGACGGGAAGCAGGGTGTGATTAGCTGAGACACCCCAGAGCTTCCTTCTGCTACTTCCGGCTCAAACTGACTCTCATCAAGTCTGTTACATCCATTCCCTTTGGAGTCCCTCTCCTTTAACTGTGGTGCTCACTTACTGGGAGGTGTGTTTTAATGGAGCCCCTGCTGCTATTCTCTCCTCCTCCCTCACCTCCTGTCCTCTCTGTGTCTTGATGGGACATCAATTGTACACACGTTAGATGCTGGTGTGGTTGGCATTGGGCCTCAGCTATTTCCACAGGACAGTCGTGGCTCTCTACTTTCTGGAGTCTGCTCATGCCTCAAATTGCTAATCAAAAGATGGTTGGATGAGCCTTTCTAGACGATTAAAGATTAAAGCTCTTTCTGCTTCAAATTTGAATAATTGGTGTAGACTTTTAGCTTTCTCTTGATTTCTGGATCTTGATTTCACATCCTTTGGCCTCATAATCTCTGCTGACGGTCATACACACAGCTGCTTCCTCAGTTTAGTAAAAATGATGGTTTTCTTCCCTGTATTTTAATTCTTTTCATTCTCTGTGAATTTAATTGGATTTTTAGGAATGAAATAGTCTAAACACCTAATTGTATCATATGGGTACTTGAATAGATTTTAAATTGATTTTTTTAAGCTAGGTGACAATAAAAATAAAATGCAGGGTAGTGGCCCCCTTCAGTCACCTCCGCGTAGTTAGGAGCATGAGGTCAGCAGGATGGTGTAACAGTCCAGCAGCTCAGCCCCCAGGTTTCCATCTTGCCCCTGTGCCCCATGCTTACTTTATTTCACATGTGGTATTTGTACTCATCAACTATTACACAATAAAGTTACTCACACATGACCTATCCCTTCCATAGAAAAGAATTAGACGGCTTGGCGCCTGTGGCTCAAGCGGCTAAGGCGCCAGCCACATACACCTAAGGTGGCAGGTTCGAATCCAGCCCGGGCCACTAAACAACAATGACAGCTGCAACCAAAAAATGGCCGGGCGTTGTGGCAGACACCTGTAGTCCCCGCTACTTGGGAGGCTGAGGCAGGGGACTTGCTTGAGCCCAGGAGTTGGAGGTTGCTGTGAGCTATGATGCCATGGCACTCTACCCAGGGGGATAGCTTGAGGCTTCGTCTAAAAAAAAAGAAAAGAATTAGACAGAGATTCACTGCTTTTGAAGAGGAACAGCCATCACAGATAATGGAACGGTGCTACCAGGATGAGAAAAGAGAGAGCAGAAGGTGGTGGAAAGACCCAGGGGGAAGGGTCGTGGCTGTTCTCCCATTGCTGGGATGATCTTTATGGAATGCTGGCTTAGAAATGTACACAGACACAATGACACAACAAACTAAGTGCAATTGAAAAACTGGAAAACGAGGCCCGCATGGCAACTCACACCTGTGACCCCAGCACGCTGGGAGGCTGACTTGGTTGGAGGGCTTCAGCCCAGGAGTAAAGACCAGACCTAGCAAGAGGAAGTCCCTGTCTGTAAAATTAGCCAGTCATTGTGGTGGGCACCTGTAGTCCCACCTACTTGGGAGGCTGAGGCAAGATGATCAATTGAACCCAAGAGTTTGAGGTTGCTGTGAGATATCCTTCCATCTCATTTTACTGGGGCAAGAAAAGTGAGACTGTCTCAGGAAAAAAAAAAAAGAAAGAAAAAGAAGAAGAAGAAAAGAAATAACCGAAAAATAATTCAAAACATCAAGTACACATATTGAGAAATGGGAATGATAAGTTCAAGTATTATTATTGAAACTAAAATTAAGTTTTACATTTTTGTGACTTATCATCTTTTAAGAACTGATTTTTCTCCCTATGGCTTTTTTTTCCTTTGAGACAGAGTCTCACTGCATTGCCCTGGGTAGAGTACTGTGACATCACAGCTCATAGAAACCTCCAACTCTGCCAGGCTATTTTTTTGTTTGCAGTTGTCATTGTTGTTTAGCAGGCCTGGGTTGCACCAAGCCATCCCTTTAGTGATTTTTGTTGTTATAAAAACTATTTCTCTTCTAACAGTCAACCTCTTTTAATCAACGTTGGGAAACTACCAATAGCTCATCAACTCCACAAGCCAGGGGAGAAACTTTTATGGTTTTACTCTCTCTTCTCTCCCACGTCAATCATAACTTGCTAAAATCATGTGGGATTTTAGTTTCACTTTTTTATGCTGTATCTTTTTCATTTGTAACAATATATTCTCAACCAGTGCAGGCAAAGTTTCAGTGTAATTATCAGAAGTGACCTGTGTTTTTCCCCATTTTGTATTTCCCCTAGAATAGCAACTTTCAAATGGTGTGCATGAGAAGATCTCAGTGTGCTGAGAGAATTTTTTAAAATAATTGATCAAATTAACTTTGAACCAAGTTCAAAACATAGTATGTATATTCTCTTTTTTTAGTCTTTACTTTTTGACCAACATAAATTGTGTGCCGTGGAAATTTAACTATAGGCTCAAGGATGCCATGTGATAAAAAAGATTGAAAAACACGGCTCCAGAATAATCTTCTCTTCCTGCTCTTCTGTATTTATCATATACATTCACATATTTTAAAGAGCTAAATACTTACACCAGGCTTGTTAGGAAAGATGGCATTGCTACGTAACATACTTATATTGTAGCTTTCTGTTTTTTTCTCCAGTTTGGGGCATTTTATCTGGAAGAGTAAGATGTGGCTCTTTCACATACATGCCTGTGCCACCCTCTTACTCACACCTCCCAGGCTCTATTTCCCCAATTTATTTAGCCTATAATTTTGATTAAGTTGGGGTTAAGTGTGATTATTTTTCCTTTGATACTCACTTTTGTTTTCTCTGGAATCAATGTATCTTTCTTAGTTTTCCTTAGTTTTCTATATGCTTCTACCTTCCACAGATCTGCCATCCAACTGTCTGCAAATCTATGAATTCTTCTAGTTTTTCAGTGACATAAATGCTGTGCTTCCTCTGTGTCCAGCACTCTTCCAAGCACTTATAGATTAATTGAAAGTCACAACAGATTAACATGCAAGCATCCTGTCTCAGCCTCACGCTTCACAGGAGGCATAAAGAGAAGAAACTCACAGCAACTTATATCTTCAAAGGTATCAACATGCACAGTGCCAAGGCTCACAGCAATGATGGCAGTAGGGTGAAAGTCAGAGAATGAATAAGTACTGCTTGTATACACATTATTAAATCTGTTATAGACAAAACTAAACATGGGTTTTAGTTAGAAAGAGAATATACATGGCTGTGAAGACAGAGAGGGAAGGACAAGCTGTTGCTGTTCCCGCTCTTTCTATGTGAATTTTGACCCAGTGGGAAATGTTACCAACCTATATATATAAACACAGAATTGGTATTTAGCCAGGCTGGTAAATCAAGAGAGTGAAGAATAATTGATTACATTTTTTAAAAGGGCTTCTGTACTATTTTATGTCCTTTGGCATAGAATTATCAAGCATAATTGTTTGCTTTAAGCAATTTAAATCAGTCAACTTTTTTTTTTTTTTTTTTTTTTGGTTTTTGCAGTTTTTGGCCAGGGCTGGGTTTGAACCTGCCACCTCCAGCATATGGGGCCAGTGCTCTACTCCTTTGAGCCACAGGCACCACCCAAATCAGTCAACTTTTAAACAATTAGCCAAGCTGTAGTTCTATTTCTTATAATACATATATGGCATACTTATATTTTACATGTTAATTATAAAAAATCGAAATTGATCAAACTCAAAGACTCCAAATTGGATTGTAGGATGAAAAACTGTCATCCTCTAGGGAAGAATTCTGGCTTTTAGCAGTTTGGTTGCAAGCTAATTGGCAAAATCTCCTGACCAAGTCAACACCAGAGCCCCACCTGCTTCCCCAGGGAAATAAGGCTAGTGTAGAAGTCAGTGTCAATGGTTCAACCTCAGAGTGTAAATGATGTGCTAGAGAAGAAGCAGCAAGAAAGGCCTGAAAAGGTTGCCTCTGAGGAAGTTGCAATATCATCCCCTATCTGAGGGCATCCTGGCCTTGGATCTTAAGGACATTTTTCTTACTGGGCTGAAATCTTGGCATCCTAAGAAGATAGCTGAGCAAGAAATCATAGAAATTAAAGATGGTTTTATTCAATTTCCTCATTTTACAGTTAAAAAAGAAAAATGACGTGGAGGGCAGATAGCCTAAACTAGTTGGGAAGCTGAACCACAATGCAAACCTCTCCAGATTTGACTCTGCTTTTACAGAATTGCAGTTTAGACAGACTAGGACAATGCGTGGCTCTGATTCAAGTCTGCACACACTGCAGTTCCCTAAGAGAGTGGCTCAGTGGAACTTTAAGGCCACAGCTGCAAGATGGCCCTTGTGAGAAGGTTTCCATGGCCAGATAGCTTTGACAATTGATGGAATTAACAAGTAAACAGAGGGTTTCCCACATGATTGATTGGAAAGCTAGTTTTACTGCAGAGTATCATTTGCGTGAAATGCCTATCATCATTTTAACTCCATCTTAATTTTTAAAATCTATTTATGGAATAAAGTTTTGAGCAAGTTTTGTTTTCAAGACAGCTTTAAAGTTTCTCTGCAATCTCAGTATTACCTACTCTATAAAAGTACTTCAGTTATCACCTCCCTCTGTTTTTAGACTTTCCATAAAATTTGTAACCTCTCATATTTGTCTGTGACTGAAATGACCATTTTTCTATCTCTACTATGCAGAACTTCATAACCAACCTTTCTTAATGGAATTATCTCTAATCCTTTTTGTTGGAATTCATTTATGTTTCTTCTGTCTTGTATTTGTCAAATATTTGCAGAGTGCCCACTATGTGGTAGATAACTATTCTGGGCACTGGAGATATAGTTACAAGCAAACCAAAACTTCACTCTCTGTGGAGCCCACATTCTTACAAGTATGTAGACATAGGAAGAGAGAAACGTTTCTAAAGTTTCATAAAGTCAGTAAGTTCCCTATCACATAAAAAGGGCCACGGAGGCAGGACCATTGCCGGTCTCTTGCTCAGGGATGCTGCTGGTGCCCTGGAAGAAGCATGTCAGTCATGAGGATGAGCACCATGGAAGCCAGTGAAGTCAGGGCTGGCACGGGGCAAACCTGGCTTAGACTTTTCCTCACAAGCACTGGCTGTGCTGACGCTGACCAGCTAACTCACCTGTGTGGGTCTCAACTTCCTCATCAGGGAGCAGGGAGAACAGAACTTTCCTTGCTGGATCACTGCAAGCACCAGACACCAGTTCATAATGGATTCTCAGTCAAGTTTTGCCTCACCCTACATCTGTGTTGCGTATGGGATCAGAAATAACATCATGTCAAAAGGAAGACAAATTAAAATGGAATGTTCATTCAGTTAAACAATATAAATGCCATGTTCTGACACAGCCATTCCCAAAAGGGAATCCTGCTTCAAGAAGCTTTTTGAAAATACCACCTCCAGTCAAATGAGTCTAAATCCCACTTAGAGATTTATGCTATATATATACCTATTAAATGTTCTTCTGGGCCACATAGTAAAGTAACCTAATTTGCTTAATCCAGCAACTTCTAATTCTCCAAATTGCTTTAATTATGAAACTAGGGGATAAGGTTATTTTGCTAATTTTTAAATCCCCCATAACTATTTTTCTGTAGAATATATATCCAGACTTGCCACACTGCAATGTTTCCAGCTTAGCCCTTGACAGAAAACATAACATTATTATGACAAATTTAATGAGTCTTATTCATTCATATAGGTATAGAGACCACCATCATAATACATATACAGTTGGCCACCTCCCGCACTGACCACATCTTTAAATTGACCTAATTTTTATAGACCAGACGTGTACCACATGCTGTGTCAGTGCCACAGGCCTCAATCGTGATGGTGACCACCTCAGTGTGCTGACCAGTCTGTTACAGCCCCTTTCAGCGGTCACCTTACAGAGGCTCTACTGTATTTGGGGAATTTGCTAACGGTTGAGAATTAGGGGTATGGGAGCTAGGCCCTGCCTTCATGGAAATCACAGCCTCTGCAGAGAAGGCAGATGGTTGTCAGAAGACAGAAGCACACAGTGAGGACACTGCACCTGGAAAAAGCCTGCTCAAAGCACAGGAGGCGAGTGTCACTTCTGAGAAACTAAAAAATTACCAAGCTCATCACAAGAATGGAGGAAAAAGTATCCAATGTACACACCCCTATTATGAAACTAATTTATACCTTTGATATGAAAGCTATAACCAAATAGCCTAAGAATATGGGGGGGGGAGGGAGGGGGTTTGGAGGGATCACTTCTGAGGTTTATCTTATAGGGGTACAAGTGAACCTTTCTAAGAGTAGAATGTGAACGTTTTAAAACAATAACTGAGAAAATGACATGAAGGCTGTGTTGACCAGTTTGATGGAAGTGTTTCGGATTGCATGTGAAAACCCCACATTGTACCCCAGAAATGCGTTAATGTACATAGTTACCATTCAATAAAAAAAAAAATTACCAAGCTCATTTACTGAAAATGATATATGCTATATAGTTTTAAAAATATATATGTTACTTGTACCAGAGCACAAACCCTCTATTTATCTAAATTCCACAGCATCATAACACTTCTTACCATGACAAAGGCACAGGGAAAGGTTCTGATGAATTTCTTTTCAGAGGTATCATTCAAATATTTTTCTTTTTCTTGTAACATTTGAATTTTCATGATACCTTACCCCTCCAATTAGGCTGGGCCTCCCCAGCACAGCAAAGTGGTGACAATGAAGATAGGTGGGATGCTGCCTTGAGCAAGAAGTTATGAAAACCGTGGAAAATCTAGTGGAAGTCCACCCATCAACCTCCCCAGCAAATAAGATCATTGCAAAGCTTAACTCAGCCACTTTATCTACAAACATGTCCTATTCTACCTCTCAAGGGACTAATTTTCTTTTTTTTTCTTTGACTTTTCAAAAAACATTTATATATTCAGCTGATAGTAATGTACCGAAAAGACTCGTTCCTTGAAGGGTCACAAATGATGTACCGATCACGACCGCACTATCTCTTTTTCTCCCCATTTTGCTAAGAAATAACACCAGTAGAATTTAAAACTAAAAATAAACCCAAAAACTTTGCCTAGAAAAAACATTCAAATAAAGGGTACGTTTTTCAAAAAAAGTAGATAGGACAAATTTCTAGTTATATACGTTAAAATGATTAGCAATGTACAACATAAACAGTGATTTTCTTAGAGCTTGTAACAGGTCTTGATTTGTATGTATATCTCTTTTGTAAGGTCATTACCATCACGTAACTGAGATGCTTGTATTGCAATGAACTATGTAGGTTTCTAGTCTGGGCTTTCAGAATTAGAGGGATACTCCTGAATGTATGTCCCTTCTGGAGGATGGAATATTATTTCCTTACTCAGCAACACCAGATAGGACACCAGACCAGAAGCTGCACACGTGCAGTAACTCAGGAAATAGAAGATGCACACGGCACAGTCTTGCCTTCTACAGAATTAAAATTAGTTTCATATGCAACAAAGAAAATAAAAATGTCTCATGAGAATTGAGTTCCAGGAAGAACATTAGAAAAGATGAGACAGAGTATTTCACAATTTCAGTGAATAGCCATTCCTCCTACCATGCATAAATTGGAACTTCCTAATAATTAATTCAGTATGTAGCATCATCTGTGGTAGGCTTCTTCCTATAGACAGATCCATTAATTAGGTTAAGTTTTCAATGTAATAGATAATCAGCACTATCATTTATATTATTTTTTTTTGGAAAAAATTTCTCCTTTGCCTTCATTTACTAGGAGGAAAACATGGGCTTTGGTCAAATGGAGGCAAATTTTTCTGTGGAGGAAACTGCCACAGGATGCAAACAGCCATAAAGCCAGCAGAGAGTGCAAAAGGAAATATAGAACAGGTCCCTGGTGGGAAGTGACGCCTTTAAGTGTTCACAGCTGAGACCAATGACCTGATTTATTATGAAGCTAAGCGCCCCTATTCAAATTCTGACCTGATTTTTTCTACATTATTTTAACAAATTTAACATTTGCATAAAGCTTTTATATTTAATAATAAGAGATTGATGTCATGAAAAAATATTATAATGACTGATGAACAAAATTTTCATTGGTGAAGCCAAAAAATACTAACTACAAACAAAGATGTTTGGTGATTTTAAAAAGACTGTAACTTTTTTAAATGTGCTTTAATGCACACATGAAAGAGTATAACATGTGTGTTTACTTGTATGTATGTGTGTGCTTGCATGTAAAGAATAACAAAAAGTGCTATGTATACCTCGCCCGGTGTAAGGAATGAATGCAGTCCTGTCTTCCTAATCTCAGCCCTCCCTCTCTGCGCCTCTAAAGGTAGCCTGACCTGAGCGCTTCATTAATGTTTTTATGAGTGGTTTCTCCATTTATACATAATAAACACTTTATTTAGATTTTTTTAAGGTGTGCAGGAAAGGGTCATTTTCCGTCAGTAGGTCCAGGCCTTGGACAAGAGCAGCCAACATGCATCTCTCTTGGGATGGCCTTGGCGCTCCTGAGACACTGCAGAAGTTGGTCTGGAAAGGTCAGTGGTCAAGGCCAGAAATGGAAACCTTTGAAGAAGCTGCTGCTATGGAAAGGCCGAGTTCCTCCATTTTCTAGTTTTCAGTGTTGTTAATTAAATGTCTAAACATCACTAGTTCTTATTCTTTAACCATATTTCACTCTGAAATAGAACATTTCTTTGGCCTGAGTATTCTGAAATGTCCCTACAATGGGGATGGTCTATTTTTTTTTTTATTTTTGTGGAAACTTGGTGGGACATTCCAGTTTGGCTATATAAGCTAATTATAGAAAATGTTAACAATTTATTTAATTGATAAGTTACTCCCCTTTATTCTGTGTTCCCTTTTTGAAATGCTTACCATCAGGTGTTGGACATTTTTCCCTGGTTCTCAAATTGCCTTATCTTTTATGCCTTATTCTCCAGGACACTGCTCAGGAAAACTAGAGGAAGACTTCTCATCCCCATGTCCTGCATCCAGGGACAAGGTCTGGGAGCTCCCAAATTCCTCACCAGCCCACTGGAAAGGCCTTTTTTGCCTGAGCCACTGGGTGACTCTGGAGGGCTCACTGCCTCTTCAGAGAGAAGACCTCAAGCGGAGACTTCAAGGAACAAAGAGAAAATTAAGAAAACAGGACACTTCTAGGGGGACACAGTAATTGCCTACCAGCCATAAAGACAGCCCTCTCTTTGCTATGAAAATATACCTTTGAGTAACCTTCTCGTAATGTAAGATCCCTGCTTGAAATCCTGGCTTTAGAGAGCTCCCATTTGCAGCGGCGAGATGTGTGGCTTTCATTGTTGCGCTGATAGTGAACCTCAACACAGGGCGCAGCCCTGGAGCAGAGCCCAGGCCGAGAGCGCTGAGGGGAGTCTCCAGCTCTAAATGAGCAATGGGCAGAGAGCAGAGTCAGCCGCTGAGCTCCATGCTGATGCAAAATTTATTTCTCCTTATGCCAGCTTGGAACATATTTTTAACAGTAGGGATACTAGTTAAGAAGCAAGGAATAGTTTCTATAAAAATTATTTCAGATTAATATGAAGGTACAATTAGGTTACAATGTTTGCATTTGTTAGGTAAAGTCCCAGGGGTGTGCACGTACCCTTACACTGTGCACTTTAGGTGGGAGCTCCCAGATCTCCTCCCTCCTCCCAACTTGAACTGAATGAGTGTTTCTCTTGTGTGGGCTTGTATTAGTTCCTCTACTGCCTTCATATTAGAATTGAGTACATTGCATTCTTGCTTCTCCATTCTTGTGATACTTTACTAAGAAGAATGTGTTTCAACTCCATCCGGGTTAATACAGAAGATGTCAAGTCTCCATCTTTTTATGGCTGAATAGTATTCCATGGTGTACTACACCACAGCTTGTTAATCCGTTATGAGTTTTGGCACTTGAATTGTTTCCACAACTTGTGAATGTGAACTGAGCTGCAATAAACAGTCTAATGCAAAATGTCCTTATGATAAAATGATTTTGTTTTCTTCTGGTAGATGACTTAGTAATAGGAGTGCCAGATCAAATGGAAGGTCTAATTTGAGCTCTTTTGAGCTCCATACTTCCTTCCAAAGAGGCTACATGGGTTTGTAGTCCCACCAGCAGAGTAAAGGTGTTCACCTCTCTCCAACCAAAGAGGCTGCATCGGTTTGCAGTCCACACCAGCATCTGCAGCTTTGAGGTTTTGTAATGTTGATTATTCTTACTGGGGTTAGATGTCGTCTCAGGGTGGTTTTGATTTGCATTTCTCTGATGATTAGGGATGATGAGAGTTTTTTTCATATGTTTGTTAGCCATTCATCTGTCTTTTTCAGAAAAGGTTCTGTTCATGTCTCTTGCCCAGTGATGGGATTGTTTGCTCTTTTTTGGTGATTATTTGAGTTCTCTGTAGATTCTAGTTATCAACCCTTTGTAAGATTTGTAACATGCAAATATCTTTTCCCATTCTGAAGGTTGTCTATTTCCTCTGGTTGCTGTTTCCTTAGCTGTACAGAAGCTTTTTGGTTTAATTCCCATTTGTTTATTTTTGTTGTTGCAATTGCCATTGAAGTCTTCATAAAATCTTTCCCTGGGCTGACCTCATCAAGAGTTTTTCTAACACTTTCCTCTAGGATTTTTATCATTTCCAGTCTTAGATTTAAATCTTTTATCCATCTTGAATCAATTTTTGTAAGTTCTTAAAGGTGTGGGTCTTTTACATGTGGTGATCCACTTCCAGCACCATTTATTGAATAGGGATTCTTTTCCCTGGGCATGCTTCTATTTGGTTTATTAAAGATCAGATGGTGATAAGAGGCATGTTTCATCTCTAGGCTTTATATGTTATTGGACCACTGTGGACTTGTATATAGAAGGGGCTTTTAAAAACTGATAATGGCCAGGCGTGGTGGCTCACGCCTGTAGTCCCAGCGCTATGGGAGGCCGAGGCGGGTGGATCACCTGTGCTCAGAGGTTCGAGACCAGCCAAGACCTCCCTGAGCCAAATGAGCCAGAGTGAGACCCCGTCTCTACAACAACAACAGGACAATGAGACAGCTGGACCTTGTGATTCCAGCTCCATGGAGGGCAAGAAAACACTACAGGAGGAAGAAGTAATAAAAAAAAAAACTGATAATGCACTTTGAAGTGTGCTGCTAAGTTGATGATCATATTTAAATGATGTTTACAGTGGCTAAAATGGCAATGAAGGTGACTTGTATGATGGTCCTGCAGACTCCACCATTAAGAAAGTAAAATATAAAACACAAAATATAATTTTCGAACACTGAATTCCAACAGCAATGTCTCAAAAAAAAAATAAAATAAAATAAGGAATACTTCAGCTTCAACCACGTAGTCAGGATTTTCTGGAGTAGGGGACTGGAGATGTGTCATTTAAAGGATTGTGGGTCAGTTTGTGATCTATACATTTGATGACCTCTCATCCAGGCCCAAAGTTTATGAATTCTATTTACTTCATTCAATTTTTCCATTTTCCCTTTAAAATTAATTGCTTTCTGTTTTATAATTTTAGTTTTTAAAATTAAGGAAATGCCACTTAATTTCATATAGTTGATTTTATTTTTCTCACTTCTTGAGATGAATACTTCCTTGATTTCTAGTTATTCCTTTAAAGAAACAAAAAAGTTGCCAAAACATGCCTTTTGTATCTAATTCTGTTAGATAGTATTTTCATAGTGATTATTTTCTAAATAGTCTAGAAAGAGAATTTTACTGATGTTTTGGATTTATTACTTATGATGGTTACTATTGTAAATGCTAGTTTTTTGTTTTTTTTTTTAATTCCTAATGGTTTGGATTCCACTTTAGACTGACTAGACTTCTGTTAACTAACATCAAGATTGTTTTGGCTATTAAACATCACTGGTAATACTTCTATATTTTAAAATTCATTAATAATTTTGGTTTGTTTTTATAAATATTTCATACATATTTACAAAATAAGTGCACTTCTATTCATTCTGAGTATGGCTATTAAAGCAATTTTGTTGGCTGTAGTTTTCAAATTCTATCTTAATTTATTGTTACTTACGTATCTGGATATAAAGAAATAAGAGAAATGTTAGCATAGCAAATTGCAATTGAGGTTTTGTCGATTTCTTCTTAGAAAAGGGTTTTTTTTGATGCCATATTGTTTCACATAAAAATTTGTGAATGTCATTGTCATCTTTCGCTTATATAATCCAGCACCCTCTATTACTATAACCTTCATCTGTGCGTTATTTATATTGCAATTTCTGAGCTTTGTTCATTGAGTTCTATTATGTCTGTTCCTAAAATTAACCCTCAAACCTATCTCCTTTGCATTTCTGAGTATAGTATTGGATGTTTCTTTTTTTTTATATAATTTATTGTTGGGGGTTCATTGAGGGTACAAGAAACCAGGTTTCACTGATTGCATTTGTTAGATAAAGTCCCTTTACAATCGGGTCTTGCCCCCAAAAGGTATGGCACACATCAAGACCCCACCTCCCTCCCTCCATCACGCTCTCTGCTAATCCCTTCCCCACTCCTCCCTCCTTCTTCCTCTCTCTGCTAATCCCCTCCCCTTGTCATTAATTGTCCTCATATCAAAATTGAGTACATAGGATTCATGCTTCTCCATTCTTATTATGCTTTACTAAAAATAATGTGTTCCGGCTCGGCGCCTGTGGCTCAAGCGGCTAAGGGGCCAGCCACATATACCTAAGGTGGCAAGTTCAAATCCCCAACCCGGACCCACCAAACAACAATGATGGCTGCAACCAAAAAATGGCCAGGCATTGTGGCGGGCGCCTGTAGTCCCAGCGACTTGGGAGGCTGAGGCAGGGGACTCGCTTGA